>NC_040092.1:67294000-67594000 GCF_003369695.1 Bos indicus x Bos taurus
CAAACGGCCCCACTGAAAACTAACACTTTCCAAGGGCTCTGACCAATAAAAAGCAGTCAGTCACGATAGAAGAAGTTAACAGCTTCGTGCCTCATTTAGTGCTAGTGGCTTTCAGACGTTTCCTCCTCTAGTTGAGTGGGCACTGTGATTCCCTCCCATCCTACTTAAGCAGATGGTTAAGGGTCTAAGTCAAGGCCAAAGCAATTTCCTATCAGATTAGAGGCTCCCCCTCCCCCCACCCCCAGTAAGGCAGCTCTTTAATTTAAAATTGGACGACAAATTCAAAATAAATGATCACTCAACAAATACTCAACAAACAAGCATGCTGCTTCTGTGATACAGCTAAGATCTCTCTTCACATTGTTCTTTCAGGTTAGGTAGAGTTAACCATACCTGTAGGAAGTGATTAAACACTTTTATATTAAAAACACAGTTTAAAACACTTTCTTAGGGTAGCCTAGTTCTGTCAGTTCAGAGTGGAAATGCTCAAAAACTTATCCAAAATCAGTTTTCCTTTTGTATGAGGTTAATCATTCTGTGACACAGAAGTTCCGCACTTGTCTTCTGACCAACTGTCTCATTTCTAAGGGACGCAACTAAAGGTGGGGAGCCAGTATTTACCTTGCAATGTTTGTAAACACTGTCCTGTTTTGATATCCCAGATTTTAACTGTAGAATCTGCATTCCCAGAGACAAGAATGTTGTCTTTGAGTTCCATTCCACTTGTTAACGACTGGTGTCCTGTTAACGTGTGAATGCAGTTCCCTGTCTCCACATCCCAAACACGGATTGATGTATCAAGGGATCCACTCACCACATGGATGCCATCAAACTACAACAGACACAGTTTATTAGACTAGAAGTGTAGATATTCTTGATATTATCTATTGACTTTAATCCTAAAAAGGGAGGGGAGCAAAGCATGAGAAACAGATAATGCCAGGAACAAAATGAGGTACCAGGATAAACTGCATGCAACCAACAACTCTCCAGTGTGTGTTCTCAGAAGCTTCTATCAGAAACGTGAATTTTTTATGACCAGTGGCTTCAAACTAGATGCAGAAACAATTTTTAAAGAAGCACAATGAACATATTATTGTCAGACCATCTGGCCATACTTGGTAGCTACATATTATGAATGATTCGATACGGACTACCATTTGAGTTTCACTTCCCAACAGGAAGGTAACACTACTGATGTGATTTATGATACAGGGTGTGCTCATCAACATCCAGGGCACGAAAAGAGCGATACTTCAAAGCAAGTTCCATTAAACTGTATGTAAAATAAAAATTTCATTTACAGGAACCTAATGCTAGGTAGGAACTGTGCCAACAGATAATTAGAATTAGAAGTGGTGGCATTTTGATAACCAAAGCAAACTATCTATAATACTCTTCTTCAGCTTCCCTGCTAAACCAGAAGTCAACAAACATCTACAAATTCCCAGACTGATAATAAAGTTCCTACCTATTTTCTCAATCTAAGGGTTTATTTAAATGGGCTACACATCACAAAACATACAGACAACTGCAGCCAATTCCCTCTCCTCCAAATTAATAACCTTTTCTAAGTTAACAGACATCTTTATTTTACATCAATATTTCATGACACAGACATAATCCCATGAAGAAACAAATACTCCAAGGACTGAACTGTGAGCCCTAGGACCATGTACTAATTTGCTGATCACTAGTGGGCAGTAATTGGTAAACAAGCTGTGTAAGTATTAATAATAGGAAATACAGCTGACCCTTGCACAACATGGGTTTGAACTGGGAGGGTCCACTACACTTACAAATTTCTTTTGCTCAATGTCTACTATGTTTCTACACAGTCCCAGGTTGGCTGAACTCTTGGATGTGGGACTGCAGACATCAAGGGCCAATTGTAAAGTTACGTGAGGATTTTTGACTGGAGTGGTGGTGGCAGGTAGTGCCTCTGACTCCTACACTGTTCAAGAGTCAACTGTATTTTTTAATGGAAAATGCTGTCTTTTCAGGAAACAAAGCAAGACCTATTTTTTAAACCTGCTAATAATCCAGTTACTTATGTCAAAATATGGCGATCTATTCTAGGATATCAGGTTCAAACAAAAACAAACCAAAAATGTTTAAGACAAATTTCCTCCTCCATGACCACAACCCAGCAGCCCTGTAACAGCTTTGTGCCGAAAGCGCCACTTCCACTTTGAATTGGGACAGAATCACAATTACGTGGTCCATCAACTTCCAGCTATCAAGGCAAAGGGGCAGCTTCTGGCCAAATTAATCCTGTGCTAAGGAGTTTATTAAAATCCAGGTTATTTTCCTATGAGCCTATCTCCCCATTAACTAACACAGGAAAATTCAGAGCCCCCAAATCTCAGGTTCCAAGACCAATATTTGTATTTTAGAGGAAGATGAATCACAGAAAAATGGAAACATCATTTAAATAATTTCAAAATGTATGCTTTCTTCGTGCCAATTTTGAAGTAAATGTAAACAGCAGAATAATTAATCTGTTTCTGGACTGTACTGGATCAGCAGTTTGACAGTGATTACGGAATAAGACAGTATTATAACTCGTTACGTAGCACCGCAGGAGTGAGAGAGCATGGTCTCTTACCTGTAGTGAGTAGACCCTGTTGGTGTGGCCCTGCAGCGTATGCAGACAGGTCTCTGTCTCTGGGTCCCACACCTTCACCATGAAGTCATACGCTCCGCTCACAACCCTCCTGCCATCATACTGAACACAGCGGACTGCTGCTACGTGACCCATCAGCACATGTAAACACTGGCCTGTCTCAATGTCCCAAACCCTAAGGGTGGCATCTCGAGAACCGCTAACAACTCTGTGGGTGTAACAGGAAAAAATGTATGAGAACTTAAAATCATGGGAAAACAATACATACGAAGTCAGTGGTCATTAAAACTTCTTTTCTTTTTCTTAAGCAGAAACCAGCTGTTTTCAAAATAAATACATGCTATGTCAAACCTCAATATATAAACACATGAAAGTTGAGTTACTTTGCTTGGGACGGGAAGTTGGAAAGCCTTGGAATTCTGCCTGTTTGGTTCCCCCACCTATGAGGGACCCAGGAGCACCTTGGCTTCCTGCGGTTTGAAAACTACTGTATTGTAGCTAGATACAATGAAGATGAAGCAGAGGAAGATAAAGATAAAAAATTAGTAGAACACACGGCAAACTCGAAATACATACAACAAGATCTTGATTTTAGAAGTAAGATGCCAGTGTGGGCAGTATGTATAAAATGTTAATAGGTAGTAACATTAATATTTTTAAATTTTTAAATTTTTTCTTTATTCTTTCTGCCATTTCCCCAAATTCTAATATGAACACACATTCCCTTTATGACCAAGGAAAAAATTCAATAGAAGTGTCTCAACAAAACAAGCCAGAATTTGGAATTTAAACTGCTAAAGATATGTGCTTTATACCATATACTCTGGTTAAATTAACCAGTTTCAAATAGGTCCTCAAACAAAGGTTGCTTATGCTTATATTTTAAAATATTCAATAGGCTATGAGGGCACTAAGATATAGAGATTTTAGAAGATACACATGTAGAAGCAACAGAAATCCCTTAAAATTTTGACCCAAGATTATTAAAGTGATACTCTTCTGAAAACAAGAGTGATACAAATACTGTAATCACCTTTGGATTATAAAGGAGAGCTGAAAACTCAGCTGTCTTTAATGTTATTCCTAAGAGATAAAGAAAGACCACTTTCCATGTTTGAAGAGTAGAAAATGGAAGCATTGAGACATTTAAGTCAGCACATACTGAAAACTGAAATGCAAGGTCTCTTGACACTAACTCCCCCAGTTTTAATAGTAGAGCACTGTTCAAAGTAGATTCAAATCACAAGTGAAAAAGGTACTTTTCTTCATGTATTACAAACCTAGAGTGAAATATGCCTAATGTAATGGTTCTTAATGAAGAATGCCATGGACAGAATGAACAGTACAAACTGGAGTGGATTCACTCTAACGACCCTTCAGAGAGACTTTTTCTGACAAAATAGGTAGAAATCACATCTGTTTAACAGGAGTACCATGAAGACACGCCAATGGAAAACAAAAAGGACTTTTAATAGGAAGGCTCTGTAGCAGGAATTAAAAGCAACAGCAAAGATGCTGAGAAGAAAAAGGCTAGCACTGGCTGAAACTATTCTGAAAACTGGATTTCTTCCTTAATTCAGAGAGCAACAGAAGGCTCCCAAAGGCTCGTGGTCCTACCACAATCAGAGGAGGTTCTCTGCCAGCTGTGTGCAAGGTGACCAAATACGAAAGCTCAGTCACCAGCTCAGGTGCCAGGTGATGACACTGAGTTAAAACCCACAGCCTCACTCAGCTTTTGCCTGGACACAGGGGAGACAGTGGAGACGGGGAAGGGTGGTGGGTGGGTAACTAGAGAGACTCAGAGGCTTGAAGCCTGAATGACTGAATTTGTCCTCCCAACAAAAATATATCCTCCCACCCCAAATATTTTTTTTAACATGATGAGTCATCAAAGATTTAGAACAATAAAGTCTAAGGTATCAGTCAAGATCACAGAACAAGGCGTTTCAAAGTGGAAGCCACCACCACCATTAAATGAGGAAGGAGACTTAATGACAACTGCCCGATTTTAAGGCAATACCCCACTGCTTTGCTAGCAGAGAAACATCTGAAGCTGAATAATTAAAGTCTAATTTAAAAGCACATTAGCACTCACCCTCTACTAGACACAGTAAGTATTGTATAACCGAACTCCGCACAACAGGCCCCAGGTTCACGAGTGACAGAGAAAGCACCCCAAGCGCGACAGGACCCCACCTTTTCTCATGGAGGTGCATACAACGCACGGTGGACGTGTGGCCGTACAAGGTGTGTATGCACTCCCCCGTCTCTGCGTTCCACACTTTGAGAGTCCGATCCGTGGATCCACTAATGATGATGTTGTCTCTCATCTGTGATGACCACACTCCACCTGTGTGTCCCACTAATGTCCTCAGACACTGCAAAAACACTTAAGATGATTACTTTGAGGTAGAAAGAAAAACAATGTAAATGACATTTTAGTAGCTCATTAAAATCTGGATTAAAGCTATTTACTCAACTGGAATGTCTAGCACATCAGAAAATAATTTTTACACCAGAATAACATGATCCCATCACTATTTCGTTTGCTTTATTTACTTGGCAGCACTGCATTTTATACACGCACACATAATTTAGGAGCACGGATATAGAAAGTAAACCTTTCTGACTAAAGTACGACAGCTCTGGCCTGGCCTCTTTGATAATAATATTAAAATTGCAACTTGGTTTCTTCCATGGGAATGGATTCAATGAAAGAATGCCAACAGGGTTGGGTGTGGCTACATACCACATTTCATCTGAATCTGCCCCAAGGCAGTAGTTAGGAGCCAGGCAAGGTACTTCTAGACAAGTAAAGACAGGCAAAACTAATACAATTATGTAAAATTTTAAAATAAAATAAAATCAGAAAAAAAAAAAAAAAGACAGACATTAAAACTCTGAAATAAATCCAAGACTAATATTACACTATGGAAATACGAAACTGTTTTAAAAAATTGTAACATCTGACTTGGAATATTTAGAAGATTTTTGCCCAAGAATCAACATTTTAAAACACAGGTTTTCCCCCTGCCAACACTTTTCTTTTATTATTTTTTAGGTGGTCAATTACTTAATTCACGAAAATATTTTCCATTGGACAGA
The DNA here is from genome assembly GCF_003369695.1 of Bos indicus x Bos taurus. Lineage (NCBI taxonomy): Eukaryota > Metazoa > Chordata > Mammalia > Artiodactyla > Bovidae > Bos > Bos indicus x Bos taurus. The sequence continues at coordinate 67,299,732 of NC_040092.1, forward strand.
TAAAAATAAGTGTTCAGAAGAGAATCTTTAAAGAGTAACATTATATGCAGTGAGCCTGGACTGCTTTGTTTTCTTCAAACTCTTATTTAACTAAACAGCCCGCTTTAACTTCTAACTTATAGGGTTTGAGATAAATCAAAATTAACACGATTTATTTAACTTTTAAACTATAGTTAGGTTATCAACAAAGTTTCAAAGGAAAAATACCCCTCAATCATATTTTTGGAAAAGATTAAAAAGGAAGGAGATATAACTTAGATGGTTAATAAAAGTGGGAAAAATTAGGCAAAAAAAAAAAAAAAAAAACCCACACCACCACATCTGTAAAATCTTAACCTAAGTTACAAACATAGACCAACTATTTAAATGAAGAAGAAACTAATGACATCCCTACCTTGAGAAACATCATTTTCATGCCAAGGAAAAAGCTAAATTAGAAGCTCTGATACTTGCTATCAAACTAAGCTAGAGTCAAAAACGAATCTTTGTTTTCAGCTCACTGGTTGATCCTTGCAAAGAATATGTACCAAAGAGTGACTTTATGAAGTGCAGAAAGAAGGAAACTTACTTTGCCTGTGACTGCTGACCAAACTTTTAAAGTGTTGTCATCAGAACCACTAACGATTCGGTTACCACAAAACTGCAGGCACGTGATCACGTGATCATCATGTCCCTTCAGCACCTACGACACAGATGTGCAGATCAGAAGCACGGTAAACACCGGCGGAAGGAAAGCGAGGCCATGAATAGCAACGGGAATGCACAGTCTACTTCTAGAATAAAAATTTATGCAAAATGCGAAGTATCCTTCCTGGCAGATGAATCAAGTATCAAACATCTTGTTTCCGTATTCTACTACCTATACATGAGACATCAACCACTAAAATCAGTCAAAACCTCATAAAGATGGTTTGAATGCAAATGTCTTTTATACCATCTATTTTATCTTTTCAAACCAAAAGAATATGCACTTCAGTTGTGCAATTTTGACACACAAAAACAAAAGTACCTACTAATTGCAGAAAGACAATACTCACCAACCTTTTCAACTTAAAAAGTCTGTCATAACATGTATGTATTAATACAAAATGTCTCCCCAGATTGCTTTTATTCCAGTTAAAAAATACAGCCAAGAATTTCAAGCATTTTTGCCATTCTTTATATACTTGAAATGTTACAAGGCAGAAAATCAGAATTAGGCTTAAATTTATAAAATTAAAACACACAAAAGCTACCAAACAAGCCCCCCAAACATGCTGCTGCTGCTGCTAAGTTGCTTCAAGCATTCCTCAAAAAATCATGCTTGGTCAGAGAGAACAAATTCTTAGGTATAAGTATGACACAAAATTCAACAGGATATTCAGAAATTTTCATTTACATGCAATAGATAGAACAGGTAAATCAATTCATCTTTTATTCAAGTACAATTAGTCGTCAATTTTATTCAAGTACCAAGTACAATTAGTTGTCAGACTAGAGAAAAATTAGTAAAGAGGAACACTGTCAGTTACATTTTCTGTTATTTTAAAAATATATTGTTTTCCTTGTACAGAAGATGGGCTGTCAAATCACACGGCTTGCCAGGGAAAGAGCGCACTGTGTACCACAGCACTGATTAACGGTTTCTGTTAGACTGCACTGCGTTCAGTTACCTTAGGAGACTTGAGTTCTCCCCGCCTCCAGTTCGTATCAATTCTGTGCTGTCTGATGTATGCACTTTTCCAAGGACTATGGATGAAACCCGGTTTTATTACTTTTCTTCTCTTGATGTGCAATGGTTCATCAATACCTGAAATGTGGAACATTTAAAGAGTATAACTGCCTTTACCAATAATACAAAGTACACATTTTATCATGTGTCTAATTTTCTCCTATGCTCAAAACCACCAAAATGCAGAACACGAACACTGTTATGACAAAACAATCATGTAAATTTTGCATTCTGTATGGCATGTTGTATATTAACTGTTTAATTTCTCTCTTAGAATAATTCTATAAAATGTTGGTGAGGATGTGCATAAATTGGAACCCTTGGGCAGTGCTTGTGGGAATGTAAAATGATATAGCTGCTATGAAAAACAGTATAGCGATTCCTCAAAATAAACATAAAATTACCACATGACCCAGCAATTCCACCCTGGACACAACACCCAAAAGAACTGGAAGTAGGGACTTGAACAGTTATTTGTCTACCCACGTTCACACCATCGATCTTTATAACAGCCAAGAGGTGGAAGCAACCCAGTGTCCACAGATGGATAAATGGAGGGAAAAAGTGGTATATACATACAATGGAATGTTTAGCCTGAAGAAAGGAGGAAATTCTGACACATCTGGATAAATCTTTAAGACATTATGCTAAGTGAAATAAGACAGTCACAAAAAGACAACTATTGTATGATTATATTTACATGAGGTCCCTAGGGCAGTCAAATGTATAGAGACAGAAACCAAAATGGTGGTCTCCAGGGCTGTGGGGAGGAGGAATAAGGAGTTACTGTTAAATGGGCATGGAGCTGCAGCTGGGGAAGATGACGACGTTCTGCAGATGGATGGTTGTGACGGCTGCAGGACCAAGTGCAATGTCAATGGACTTAATGCCACTGCAACGTACACTTAAAAATGGTCAAAGTGATAAATTCTATTTGTGTGTAAATTATCACAATGTTTAAAAGGGTCATTAAAACAATGATTCTATGAGAGAAAGTAAAGCGACCATAATTAATCCTACTTTATGATGACTTGAGAAGGAAGGGTTTCCTGGGCAGTCCAAGCCACGTTCAGGGCAGAGGCAGGATGAGAACTCTGCATCTTCACCAGAGTGAAGGATCTGGTGGAGTCCTTACGCAAGGACTCTGGATCTTCACCTCCCAGCCTTACTAACCATCGGTGTTGCCCACTCCACTATGATCTCCGTGAAGTGGAGGAGAACCGACACTGCATCTGTCTTACCCTCGATGATTCTTTCTTAAAAAGTTTGCTTGTCGAAGGCAAATAATATTTTAGCATAGTTTTTTTCAAAAATAATACTTTTCTAGATGCCTGCTGGAAAAAACATGCTCTTTTTTGAATTAATATGGATGATACCTACACCATTAGTAAGAAAGGGGATTTGTTTTTAACAAGTCTCAGAATACAAGCTGCATGGTGGGAAGATCACGGGCGTGATCTAGCACGTAAGAGGTGTTTAATCAATATTCGTGGAAGAAATGAAGAGACTACAATTTGAGTATTTAATTGCTAATTTAATTTGGGGGTTATGTTTATATTGTCTTCATCTTGACTTTCTCACTGTTTATTAATTCTACTGGAGACCGGGAAGCAAATCAGATATATTTCACTGTTACTTACAATGCTCATTAAAGGGGTTAGTGCCAAGATTTGGCTCATCTGAACATGCAGAATAACCTGTGGGTTTTATATATTAGGTGAATGTAAATGAAGATGCAGTCTTGATTCCTTGATAGGCTGCCAAAGTTCTTTTTTAAATTGATTCACCACTTTATTCTACAAGCACAAAAAACTTACTATTTTTTTGTTGTGTTTTGTTTTCAGAATCACTCTGCTTTTTTGAACCACAAACATTTTCTCTCTGTGATTTTGAACCTTACCCTCTTCTTTGCATTTTTCTCTCCAGAGAAGGTTGTCTTCAGCCAAAATTCTCCAGTAGCGGCACGTCTGAGCCGCCTGCAGCAGGTCTTTGGGTTCCAGGAATGAGAGCACGTAAAGTGCCAGCTACGGAAAGAAAAAGCACAGCGTACCCGGCGCCTCTTTTTAATTAGGAAACACTCTCTGTAGGGCAAAGTGCCTATAGATAAACGCAATGTAATTTTACATTCTAGTTACTAATACTATGGAAAGGCAGCACCTCCTAATATTCAATTTTAACAAACACACACCAGATTTTAAAATATACTATTGATCTTTATGAACTTGATCCTAGTAACTCCTCACTTCTTCAAGGAATACTTATTAAACCCCTCTGCCTTTTCTCCTCCCTTTGCTCTGTGAGCCCCGACTCAGGAATTTTATCAAATCTATTTATATATATTTTTACTTTATTAGTTCTTTAAATGTTAACTTTTTCTGTCCTTACTAAAATATAATTTCACTTAAAATGAAATTCCTATATACTCTGTGTGGCATGATTTCAGAATCCTTTGAAATGAGATAATTCATAGTTCTTTATCATATCAAAGTGTTTATATCAGAATGATGAACTTTTCAAACATTTACACCCTTTACTTGTAAATGACAAAGGCTTATAAAAGTGATTGGGTTCTCATTCCTTTATATTGCTTATGGGGACTTTCTTGATGGGCCAAATAGGGTTGTGTATTTGAGCTAGGTCTTTGACATATAATTGATTTAAAAATTTTGTTTACAATACTTGCAAACCATCAATTTATTTCCAGTGTGTAAAGTCAAGTAGAATAAATAAAAGAGCAGGAAAAGGGGAGTGGCAGCTTCTGACTATGCTCATTCAATCAGCCTCACAAATCACATAAAAATTCAAATTACAATATTAGGACAGAATGAACTAAACAGAACAAAAAAGCTGACTTTTCATGTAAACTAACTTATAGATTAAGATAAATTATCATTTAAAGGGCCTAGGCTCATATAGGGAGTAAAAACATATTCTGAATAATTTTTTGATGTTAAAGAGGAATTACATGAAATAAATTATGCTTTCCCAATGACTTTTTATATATAGAGTTCATCATTAATCACATATTTATTGAGTACATTCTTTATAGAAAGTATTTCAACCAGTCAGTATTCAATTTAATACTCCGATTGACAAATGACAGTGAAAAAATTTTTGTGGAATAATTATTTTTGGTCTATCAAAAAAGACCATTCAGTATTATATATGGAAGTTCATTTAAAATAAAAAGGCATAACTATATTCAACAATCTATATATATGTGCATGTTCATATATATACACTGCTGCTGCTACTGCTGCTAAGTCGCTTCAGTCGTGTCCAACTCTGTGCGACCCCATAGAGGGCAGCCCACAAGGCTTCCCAATCCCTGGGAGTCTCCAGGCAAGAACACTGGAGTGGGTTGCCATTTCCTTCTCCAATGCGTGAAAGTGAAAAGTGAAAGTGAAGTTGCTCAGTCGTGTCCGACTCTTAGAGACCCCATGGACTGCAGCCCACCAGGATCCTCTGCCCATGGGATTTTCCAGGCAAGAGTACTGGAGTGGGGTGCCATCGCCTTCTCCAATATATATATATACACACATATACAAATACACACATATATAATTTGACAATATATTTTTAATGGATACTCCATAAACCACTTAATTTTGAAATTATCAGTCAATCAGCCTAGGCAAGTTTCTCAGTGTCAGTCTAATATCATACTATTAGTCTTCTATGTGAAATTGACATTTAACACAGAAATTATCAGGTACAAAGTTATATCTGTGGAAAAGAAATGCTTAATGCTCAAGATATTTAGAATAGTCAAATGAAAAAGTCTATACTTTAGTCATCCAGCTGAAGCTGAAAACAAGCATTTTACAGAAACATTCAATGGATCTTAAATGCTAAGAAACAAATCCAGAGTGGCTCAGATTTCAAAAGTTTATCTGCAAATTAACAGACAAAATTTCCTTTATTACTGGTGATTAAGATATCATCTAGTCCAGTGTCTGAATGCATTAAAAAGAAATGTAAAGAAACACTCAAGTGCTAAAGAAAGTTGAAGTGCTAACTCCACAGGTAACTGGCACCCATTCCTTTTAAAACAGCAAAGGCCCTAACTCAACAATGAACTTCAACTTATTAAATGCTTGTCTATTCCACCAAAACATCCTGATGTTATAGAAAACACACATAGCCAAATAGAAAAATATTAATAAGAAAATCAGAATCAGGAAAAATATAAATCAGAAAACGTTTAAACTACAGAAGAAGAACACAAAATATATTGGCAACAATATTCTACATGGTTTTTTAATTAGGCTGCCAAGCAAAAACAAAACAATAATTAGTTATACCAGTTTCTCAAAGAACACAAGGTTTTGGGTTCCTTATGGGAACAGATAGTGGGCAGTGTCCCAAACTACTTCTCTACAACACTGAAGAAGAGGGGTTACAGGCTTCTGGGAGTCACATCAAATGGTCTAGCGAATGCAATTTTCTATTCATTTGTATTAAAGGTAAACTCTGGAACAGTAATTCTTCCTAAGGACTACTTCTACACATGAGAAGCTCTTAAACTGAAGATTTATTTCAGGTAATTTTATTTTCCTCGCCCAAACTTGTCATTTCAATTAGAGTTGCTAATTTTTGTTTTTTGCTATAACTTATATAAAAGACCACCATGTTATATTTAAAAAGTGGATAATACTTTCTCAGAATTGCTATATTTCAGTGAATTAAACTAATTAAAAAAAAAAGGAACAAACAAAATGTTGGCCGATTCTGTATTAAAAATTTAGGTTTTGTTGTAGATCATCAACTGTTACCATTCTGCTCTTTTTGGCATTTACTTATAAACTAAGGATAATGGTCTTTATCACAAGTCTCCCATGTGAGACTAGTGAGATATTTTGTCAAGGTTTTTGAGAGTAGTAAGTAAGTGTTGGTAAAGGACTTTGAGATCTTTTGAAAGGAATTATAAAAAATTATTATAAGTTCACTTCCTGACATTATTATTATTATTAAATAATAATAGTACTTAGTCTCCAATAAGATGTTAGTCTCCTTGACGACTTTAGATCTATACCATTATTTCTTTATATATAAAATAAAGCATTTTTAAAAATAGAAATTTTTTTTTTTTAGCAGTTAAAATTATACTCAACATCTTGTGATAAGCCATAATGGAAAATAATATGAAAAATAATGTGTATGTATGTTTAACTGAGTCGGTTTTCTGTATAACAGTAATTATCACAATGTAATTCAACCACACTTCAATAAGAAATAAATTAAAGAGGGTGGGGGGCAGGGGGAGACAGGTGTCATGCTAAGCCAGGCTCACTCATTCTCCTGTCTAGCAACACTTCTTTGCCCTCAGGCAATCTCTCAAAGAATGCTTAATCCAAGAAAATCTTTATTGCCATGGTTATCAATAAATTATACTTTTTAGATTCTTAGCAATTTTTATAAATCATATTTTTTGTGTGTGTTACGAAGCTACTATAGAAATCCAAATAAAGCAAAAAGCTCACAATCTTTAGAGATAAGAGGAAAAACTAGACTCAGAGAGAAGTCTATATTAACAAAAATACTACCTTCTAAAATATGGATGATTATCAAGGAAAACTATGACAAATATATCAAAGGTGAATAAATTCACTTTCAGTCAAATACATATAAAAGAGTTTCCCATTATTAGCACCCTTCTGGAAGTAAAGACAGTTTATGTCACTTTCATAAGCCAAATCTATCCAAAGGGTTCAGTTTTAGAATGAGCCAGCAAGAATACAAAATTTTTTTCTGGAACAATGTCATTTAAAAAAATCACTCCAAAGTAGCAACATTTCAGGAAAATGATGTTTTTTTCCACTTTGATTTTTCCTGGAGTTACACTTAATTTCATCCATTAACTATGATGAAACCAATTTTATAAATATCCAATGTGAAATTATCATCAGGACTATCTTTAATACCCTTAAGATATGTAGAATGGTTATCTGAAAAAGAAATCAACTTCCTTTCTCTTCAAATTTGAAGTTTCAGGACTGTTTGCATTTGTATTTATATGAACATAAATGGTATTTTATATTGTCTTCTGGCTGATCTATAATTGCTGCTGCTGCTGTTAAGTCGCTTCAGTCGTGTCAGACTCTGCGCGACCCCATAGATGGCAGCCCACCAGGCTCCTCAGTCCATGGGATTTTCCAGGCAAGAGTACTGGAGTGGGGTGCCATTGCCTTCTCCAGCTGATCTATATAAAAATTTTGTGAAAATATAAATCTTGGCAGCATTGATTAATGTTATTTCTGTTTGCTGACAAAAATGGAACTATGATGCCTACAACCTCAATGAAAGAACTACATCTAAACGATGCCTTATTTATGTAGTCAGGAATGCACATATGATTATAGTCTATGATACAGAAACAAAGATGCTTTATATTATACAAAGATATTAAAACAAATAGGTACAAGTAATTCTAAAAGAAATGCTCTAAGAAATGTAATTGGTATGGGAAATCTGTGATTTTGCGTGTGTGTGTGTGATGGGGTGAAAAGCGAGATGAGTAACAGAAGATACACATGTGAAATTTTATATACTTCAAAATAATCACATAATGTAACTCACAGAGAAGTACAATCCAACAGAATTATGAAACTATTACTCTTAAAGAGACTTAGGATAAACAAACAACAAAATAAGAAAAAATACTGCTGTTTTAATAAAATAAGAATAAAAAAACCCTACTAATGTAATGAATACACCAAGACAATTAAAGGTAGGACTTCAAATCAGCTGGGAAAAAAATCTTGGTAAAGGAACAATCAAATTAATGAAACTCAATAGCTTGGTCTCATGTATGACTTCTTCCAGTGGTGGAGAGAAGATACTTACTCCGTAAGTATACTTTAATCGAAAATTATGCTAAACTATGGCAACTTATCATTTACAGCCCCCTTTAACACTAATTAAGTGTTAAATTGACAATACTGAATACTGTAATTAGCACAACAACATCTAAAGAGGGTAGCTGTTGGTTTATATTTTCAAATAGCACCAGTGAAGAAGATAACTGACAATCCTTACCTCTTTAGGGAGCAAGGAAATGAAGTCTCGTTGAAACTGGGGTTCTATCACTTGCATCATGTGTTTTACCTGGGTTGGTTCACAACTATCAATAAGTTCATCTAAAGCAAGCAATTTCTCTGGTCCACTCCAGCTCTATCAAAGAGGAATTAGAAATTCTTATTATTTTAATAAATGTCTCAAATTATAAACTCAGAAAGGAAAATCAACATCTACACACAATATAAAAAGTGGCTACTTACAAGACACTGAAGTGATAATCACTGAGCCTTTTCAAATTTACTAGCTATCTTTATTTTGTAAAAGCTTTGAGCTTGACAGAAAAATACTTTTGCATATTATTATAACTGTGATATGTTCATCTACCACCAAGATACTGGTTGAGAAATCAAAATTTTATTCAGAAACATTGGTTTGGGCTATTGAGTAAAGAGAGAATTTTGAGAGATGATTTTCCTTTCTTCCCTTCCTTTCCAGTGGGCACCATAAAACTTCATGGTTTTAGTAAGGCACTCATCTGAGAGCAGACTAGCAGCATCGACTAGAGAAAAATTAATAACTGGCTCGAATGCCCATCTGACACATATTTTCCACAAATTAAAAGGGCTTTGATTTGCTATGTGAAAATAATTTCAAATAAAAAACAGCAAATAACAGTAAATGGCAGCTGACTTAACAGTAAAATCAGAATATGAAGAAAGGTTAAAATGAAAAAGAATAAGAAATAAAGTATATATTATGGAAAAACAAAAACAATTATACCTCAAAAATATGAGCTCCATTAACCTATACTAAGGGGGCTGCTTTAATTTTCCTTTCCCCTCAGTGAGGAACACCTGCCCAGAAATGCCATGATTCTTAAAAGGAAAACCCAGACAGACATGTGAATCATTTAAAATGTCAGGGCTCTCACGCACAAAAGTCAAAGAAAACATTTAAGTAACTCCGAAACACTTAAATGAAAAAACATTCTTGAGCAAGTTGATATAGTACCTTTATGAATTGTTATATCCATTTTGGAAATGGGAGAAGAGAGAACAGTATGTGAGGTTTGGAGCTAGAAAAATCTGGATTTTGACATTCCATTTTTCGCTCAAACTAGGAACCTGGATTTTGTCATATATGAAATAGACAACAGTTGAAAACTGAGATAGTCTGAGGTCACTGAACACCTTTTTAAAGTATTTCTTAAAACATTTACCCCTTCAGAATCTGCAATGAATCCTCTCTCTTCTATCTTAAAGTGTAGACTAAACTAATAACTAGCAAACACTTCAGTAGTGCTTCCACAGTACTACTACATAATAATGTCACAAACATTATCTCACTTAATCATAAAAACTCTGGGGAGTATCTCCATTTTTACCTTCAAATATGAGGAAGCAGAAGCTCTAATAAGCTGTATTTTTTCCTTTTACCTTGACACACATACCCAGAACATTCTCCTGAGTACTCACTGTGTATCCTTTTTGGTTAGGGTGAAGATTTATACATAGAAATTAAAAATATCCATATATGTGTATATGCACATACATGACCAATTAAAGGGCTTCCCTGGTGGTTCAGTTGGGAATGAACCCCCGTAACGTGGGAGACCTGGGTTTGATTCCTGGGTTGGGAAAATGCCCTGGAGAAGGGAAAGTCTACCCACTCCAGTATTCTGGCCTGGAGAATTCCATGGACTGTATAGTCTAGGGGCTGCAAAGAGCTGGACGCTACTGAGTGACTTTTACTTTCTTTCTTCCATTTGACCAGTTAAAAGTAGTTAATTTGAAGTTTATTTCACTCTGTTTTCCTCACACAGCTTCAAATCCTGGCTCAAAAATTACCTCTTTGACAAAACTTATGCTGATCAATTGCCACTCATCCGTGACTTAGTAACAGTACTACAAACTCTGAGTTATTGATTTACATTCCTCACGGGAAGAGGTCGGTTCTTATAATATGCTGTTCTTCTCTATCTACATGATTAGGATTCATGGACACTAGTATAAAAACATGCCTTTTTTGGGTAATAGATAACTGCTGACTTGTTAATATACTACGCATGTTTAATATTTTTCTTTCCTTCAGCTAACGTATTATTTACTGTTTGTAAAAAAGGAACAGAAGAGCGGTATGAACACTCAGTATCTAAGTGCTGCGTGCATATGTGCACACTCAGTCGTGTCCAACTCCCTGCACCCCGTGGACTGCAGCCCGCCAGGCTCTTCTCTCCATGTAATTTTCCAGGCAAGAATACTGGAGAGGGTTGCCATTTCTTTCTCGAGGGGATCTTCCCGACTCAGGGATTGAACACTCATCTCCTGCAAAGTTCTTTACCACTGAGCTACCAGGGAAGCCTCTAACAACAACAACAACAAAAATATATATATATATATACATATATATATATATATATATATCTTTTCAAGGATTTTAGGGGCTGCAGTATACAATGATAAAAGCTAGATTAGAAGATAAATAACTAATTCAGATCTTAGGTAAATGTTAGAAACTGTGCCACGACCTTAAATATATATTTAAAGCAAAGACCATGGTGAAAATAATGCCCATATAGCAAAATGCTTCTAAGACTTAAAATATTTGTTTTAAAATATTTGATAAGTTATATAAAATTTAAATTATATTTCAATTTGAATTACATATACATTCAGCAGATGTTACTTTATGACATTTTACTGAAACGGATACTACTAACAAAGAATTAGTAACATAAGCTATAAGCTACAAATAAATGAGACTGTTTTCAAGGACCATACATATTCAACCTTCCAATTACTTAAGTCACATCTCTTAGACAGTTCCAACAAAGGTCTGGACTACACAGGCCCTAGATTTCCTCTCTCCAGCCTGGGTTTCTTCCCTGAATTCCAGACCTGTATATAAAATTGCTTATTCAACATATATTCTTGGGTATGTGATAGAGACTATATCCATGATCTTGCTCTTCAAATATGCAAGACCACAATCCTCCTCATTTCAGTAAAATGTTCTTATTAAATTAGTTTGGCCCAAAACTCTGGAGTCATCCTCAACTCCCTCACTCTCACCATCAGACAGCTCTGATCCATCAGTCTATTCTACAGTCATAAAATGCAAAATATATCCAGAATCTGACTATTACTACAGTGGTACCTGGGTTACTCCTGTTTTGCCCTCCTAGTTCTATTCTCCACAGAACAGCTGGAGTGAGAGTGCTGAACGTCAACTCACTCTCCTGCTTGCAGCCCTCCCGCTTCACTCACAGTAAAAACCAAAGTCCTCAGGGTGGTCCACGAGGCTCTAATTTTCTCTCTCTTTCCCACATGTGCTCTGCCTTAGCCAGAGATCCTCTTTCTGTGCCTCAAACACACCCAGCATGTTCTGCTTCAGAGCCCTGATTCCTAGACTATTCTTTCCCTAGGCACCCACATGCTTTCCTTCTATAACACCTTCTCTGTGCAATTTCCAAAAATTGCAAACCATTTCGAAACCCCCTCCCTTTCCTGACTAAAGTTTTTCAGAAAAGGGTTTTTATTTATTTTATTCATTATTGTATCCCAGATTCAAATTAGGGCCTAGCACCTGACAGTTATTCTGTAAATATTTGTTGAATAAATGAATGAATCCCCAAAGAGTCAGGAAACACTGCACCAATGCTATCTCAAAACTCTTTCCACAGAAAGCTTCTATTCTGTATACCGGATTGTATCACTGGGACTTGCTTGTTTAGTCTGCTTCCAAGATTGGTTCCCAATTTTGACACATATGTGGTTTACTAGCAAGGAAAGGATGAGAACTTTGCAGTTAATGAATATATTAAAAAAATAACAACAACCTACATGGATCTTTAATGAGGTCTAGAGGAAAAAATACGATATTGGGGATCAGGAAACTGTAATTTTGGAGAAGATATTGCCACTAATTAGGCATCCAGTCACATCACTTGATGGCAAATAGATGGGGAAATAGTGGAAACAGTGGCTGACTATTTTTTGGGGCTCCAAAATCATTGCGAATGGTGACTACAGCCATTAAATTAAAAGATGCTTATTGTGTTGGCGAAGACTCTTGAGAGTCCCTTGGACTGCAAGGAGATCCAACCAGTCCATTCTGAAGGAGATCAGCCCTGGGTGTTCTTTGGAAGGAATGATGCTAAAGCTGAAACTCCAGTACTTTGGCCACCTCATGCGAAGAGTTGACTCATTGGAAAAGACTCTGATGCTGGGAGGGATTGGGGGCAGGAGGAGAAGGGGATGACAGAGGATGAGATGGCTGGATGGCATCACTGACTCGATGGACGTGAGTCTGGGTGAACTCCGGGAATTGGTGATGGACAGGAAGGCCTGGAGTGCTGCGATTCATGGAGTCTCAGAGTCAGACACGACTGAGCGACTGATCTGATCTGATCTGATTCCTTGGAAGGAAAGTTATGACCAATCTAGACTGCATATTAAAAAGCAGAGACATTACTTTGCCAACAAAGGTCCATCTAGTTAAGGCTATGGTTTTTCCAGTAGTCACATATGGATGTAAGAGATGGACGATAAAGAAAGCTGAGTGCCAAAGAACTGATGCTTTCAAACTGGTATTGGAGAAGACTCTTGAGAGACCCTTGGACTGCAAGGAGATCCAACCAGCCTATCCTAAAGGAGATCAGTCCTGAGTGTTCATTGGATGAAGGACTGATGTTGAAGCTGAAACTCCAGTACTTTGGCCACCTGATGCGAAGAGCTGACTCATTTGAAAAGACGTTGATGCTAGGAAAGATTGAAAGCAGGAGGAGAAGGGGATGACAGAGGATGAGATGGTTGGATGGCATCACCGACTCAATGGACACAGGTTTGAGTAAACTCCAGGAGCTGGTGATGGACAGGGAGGCCTGACGTGCTGTGGTCCATGGGGTTGCAAAGAGTTGGACATGACCGAGCAACTGAACTGACTGAATTGAATTAGGTTATAATGTACCTCTGCTAGAGCTTTGCCAAGAGAACTCACTGGTCATAGCAAACACCCTCTTCCAACAAAACAAGAGAAGATTCTACACACTGACTTCACCAGATGGTCAACACAGAAATCAGACTGATTATATTCTTTGCAGCCAAAAATGGAGAGCTCTATACAGTCAGCAAAAACAAGACTGGGAGCTGACTGTGGCTCACATGATGAACTCCTTATTGTCAAATTCAGACTTAAATTGAAGAAAGTAGGGAAAACCACTAGACCATTCGGGTATGACCTAAATCAAATCCCTTATGATTATACAGTGGAAGTGACAAATAGATTCAAGGAATTAGATCTGATAGACACAGTGCCTGAAGAACTCTGGATGGAGGTTCATGACATTGTATAGGAGGCAGGAATCAAGACCATCCCCAAGGTAAAGATATGCAAAAAGGCAAAATGGTTGTCTGAGGAGGCCTTACAAATAGCTGTGAAAAGAAGAGAAGCAAAAGGTAAAGGAGAAAAGTAAAGATATACCCATTTGAATGCAGAGTTCCAAAGAACAGCAAGGAGAGATAAGAAAGCCTTCCTCAGTGATCAATGCAAAGAAATAGAGGAAAACAATAGAATGGGAAACACTAGAGATCTCTTCAAGAAAATTAGAGATGCCATGGGAACATTTCATGCAAGATGGGCACAATAAGGGACAGAAATGGTATGGACCTAACAGAAGCAGAAGATATAAAGAAGAGGTGGCAAGAATACACAGAAGAACTACACAGAAAAGATCTTCATGACCCAGATAATCACAATGGTATGATCACTCACCTAGAGCCAGATATCCTGGAACGCGAAGTCAAGTGGGCCTTAGGAAACGTCACTGCAAACAAAGCTAGTGGAGGTGATGAAATTCCAATTGAGCTATTCCAAATCCTGAAAGATGATACTCTTAAAGTGCTGCACTCAATATGCTAGCAAATTTGAAACACTCAGCAGTGGCCACAGGACTGGAAAAGGTCAGTTTTCATTCCAATCCCAAAGAAGAACAATGCCAACGGATATTCAAACTACCACACAACTGCACTCATCTCACATGCTAGCAAAGCAATGCTCAAAATTCTCTAAGCCAGGCTTCTACAGTATGTGAACCATGAACTTCCAGATGTTCAAGGTGGATTTAGAAGAGGCAGAGGAACCAGAGATCATATTGCCAACATCCGTTGGATCATGGAAAAAGCAAGAGAGTTCCAGAAAAACACCTATTTCTGCTTTACTGACTACACCAAAGCCTTTGACTGTGTGGACAAGAACAAACTGTGGAAATTCTTCAAAAGATGGGAATACCAGACCACTTGACCTGCCTCCTGAGAAAACTTTATGCAGGTCAAGAAGCAACAATTAGAACTGGACATGGAACAACAAACTGGTTCCAAATCGGGAAAGGAATATGTCAAGGCTGTATATTGTCACCCTGCTTATTTAACTTATATGCAGAATAAATCATGAGAAATGCTGGGCTGGATGAAACACAAGCTGGAATCAAGACTGTGAGGAGAAATATCTCAGATATGCAGATGATATCACACTTATGGCAGAAAGCAAAGAAGAACTAAAGAGGCTCTTGATGAAAGTCAAAGAGGAGCATGAAAAAGTTGGCTTAAAACTCAACATTCAGAAAACGAAGATCATGGCATCTGGTCCCATCACTTCATGACAAATAGATGGGAAACAGTGACAGACTTTATTTTTGGGGTTCCCAAATCACTGCAGATGGTGACTGCAACCATGAAATTAAAGATGCTTGTTACTTGGAAGAAAAGTTATGACCAACCTAGACAGCATATTAAAAAGTAGAGCTGTTACTTTGCTGACAAAGGTCCTTCTAGTCAAAGCTATGGTTCTTCCAGTGGTCATGTGGATGTGAGAGTTGGACTATAAAGAAAGCTGAGCGCCAAAGAATTGATGCTTTTGAACTGTGGTGTTGGAGAAGACTCTTGAGAGTCCCTTGGCCTGCAAGGAGATCCAATGCGCCAATCCTAAAGGAAATCAGTCCTGAATATTCATTGAAAGGACTGATGCTGAAGCTGAAACTCCAGTACTTTGACCACCTGATGCGAAGAGCTGACTCATCTGAAAAGACCCTGATGCTGGGAAAAATTGAAGGCAGGAGGAGAAGGGGATGACAGAGGATGAGGTGGTTGGATGGCATTACTGACTTGATGGACATGAGTTTGGGTGGACTCCAGGAGTTGGTGATGGACAGGGAGGCCTGGTGTGCTGCAGGGTAGTTGCAAAGAGTTGGACATGACTGAGCAACTGAACTGAACTGAATTTACTTCTGTAGGCCTTAGTTCTGATAATTAATTTATTTCTGCTCTGAAAAGTAGCTGTTCTTATAAAGAAAAAAGCATTTTCCTTTGGTCTCACATGGCAAAATTAGTGGAAACATATTGAAAGGGATAGGAAAAACATTCCAAATTCAGAAAGGATCAAGATAAACAGAATTTAATTTGTGTACAAAATTAAAATGCAGACTTGAAAATTCCCCATGAAAGTATTATTTGATTTCAGGTAATTAGAGAGTACACGAAAGTAGTAGAGAAGAGTAGAAGGAGCCCTGAACTATAATCAGGGGCTTAGTTTCAGGGAAGCCCCTTAATTAGTCTGCGTCTCAGAGACCCCACCTTATGTATAATGAAGGGCTTGGCCAGACCAGTGGTTCCCAGGTGCTGGCTGAGTGTTGCAAAAATCAGGGAGTCCTCCAATGCACCATCCAAGAGGTGGTCAAGGTGGGGCTGAGGGCATGTTATGTTTTAAATAACCAACGTCTCCAGTAGTGATGCGGGCGATTCACAAGCGAGCAGTGGTCATCAGTGGGGATGATCCTTGGCAGCATCTCATTCAGATATACATATTCTATGCTTTTAGGCAGTCCAGCGCCTAAATTTCATGTGATGAAGAACTCCCTTCTCTAGTACCTCCAGAAGATGGTTATCTAGTCTGTTTGAACAGTTTCAGGACTAGAATACTTAGTATCTCTATTCTTCTCTGGGTCAGTTCTAATTGTTAAGTTCAAATTTACATCAAAATCCAACTCAAAGAATATGATCCAGGTTTTGTTTGCTGAAGAAACCAATAATCAGTCTGATTCTACTTTTACATAGAAGTCTTCAAGATGTTAGACAGAAACATTTTCCCTTAGTCCTCTCTGGCTACATACATGACCTTCTTCCACTCTTTCTCACCTAACAGGGCTTCTTGATTGGACAGTTTCAAATACAACAGCAAAGCAGTTCTGTATTCATTTACTTCTGGCACTATTCTGTTTTAATATTTTGTTGATTAGCAAATAAAAGAGATCCAAATAAGTTAGAAAACATGTACGATTTCTAAGTGTTACCATAAAACCTAAGTCCTCCAAAAGAGTAGTTTTTACTCCACTTTTAATTTCAAAACACAGAAGTATTTTCTGTTTTATTATTGAAAACATATTAAGGAGTGTAACGGGTATTTTCGAAGTACATATAGCTTTAATACAATACAAATATGCTTTGACTAAAATAATGCTGATACTGTTAATCTGATGACATTGGTGTGAAGCTAGTGTTAACAGCCTCTTCTCAGGCCTGAGAAAACTGAGGCTCACAAAGGATACTTCTCTTATTGAGTTCCTACTGTATTTTCAAGTATAGCTTTAAGCACATTTACACATTTTCTCTCCTTTGACAACTTTTTAGTGTTGTATCTGTTTCACGGAGGATAAGAACAATGCCAAGAGTGGTTACATAATATCAATGAAATTACCCAGTTATTAAGAGGCAAATCCAGAATTGGTACTAAAAGCTTCTCCTTCTAAGTCGAAGTGCTTCTCATTATATCAGGATACTTCTGAATATCAATTTTAGAGAATGTTAATATACCTTTACCTAGTCTAACATCTGCAACTGAAAAACTATATATTAACACTCAAATGACATGAAACAAAAAAATGGCCAATCCTCTGCTCCCAAATTAACAATCTGAAAGCATCAATCTGGTGTTGCCAAAAAAAAAAAAGAATTAATGGCAACTGAAAATTCAAACAGTACAAAATTTTTGGACTTTTTTACTTTTGTTTCTAATTGGCGCTTCTATTTTAGAGTGGCATTCTGTTTCAATGTCCTTTTATCTAAAATGGTGTATCATTTGTTCTTATTCAATTTATAAATTGAGTACAGAGTACTTTGTCAGAATAGATGGAGCTGGACCAAAACAATGCTGTATCACTGTCTTAGGAGCAATAGCAGAACAGTAAGGGGACAAGTTCTCCCATTTTGCTTGTTATGCCACGGAAAAGGCCTCATTAAATGCCCCACAGCACATCTGTAGAAATCAAGCCAGTTTAATTATCCTTCAACTATACTACATAGGTCAACTCACGACTCCCCCACTTTACTATGAAATTATCTCTCTCCAAGTTAAGCATTACAGCACTGCAAGCCTTTAGGCAAGTGATTCATTCCTAGTTACTCTGGCACCAGCCCTGAAAATAAAAGGCATGAGGCACCACAATGAGGCCATGGGTGTGTCAGGCAGACAACGTACTCAAAGGATTAAGGTCTTGATCTATCTATCTAGCTGACCTGCTGCTGCTAGTAAATTTTTTTACTACAGAATAGTTATGTGAAAAAAATATAGTATTAAGCCTTCAGGGATAATTCTATATGTTAGTTTACTAAATACCATTGATTCAGACAAGTTTTTTTTTTTTTTTTTTTTTAATTTACAATTAACATTTCTGAAGTTGGGATGCATCTAATAATCTATGGTATCTCAGATCTGATGACCTCATGGTAACATGACGACATTTCATTAAGAAAAGCATGAGTGAGCTAAATAAGCAAACACTGAACAAAGGATTCCCTAAAACACCCTCAGTGCAAAATAGAGCACAAAAGCTCCCTACTATATAGATCAGCATTTGAGAGTGTTCTCTTAAAATTGGTAAAAACTACATAGCTAGCAAAGAATATTCTGGAACTCTGAAACACTGGGGGGGAAAAGGCCCATACTACATACAAAATAAGTTACAGTCTAGACTCCCTTCTGATAAGCTTTGCATATAAAGTAAATACTCTGCAGGGCGTCTACACTGATGATGAAACTGTTACTGACAGTGTAATTTCCCATCGTGTTGGGACTTTCCTATAAAATCACATGAACACCATGTTCTCGAGTGTTGTACTGCTCACACTGTATGTGAGTGTAAGCATGACAATGCACACTCATGTTCTGTCTCCTGGGCTCAATCAGAGATGATATAACCGTTAAAGCATTTCTTTAAGGCATTATAAGTGTCTGAGTTCTTTTTCACCTCTAATGGGGGGGAAGGGGGTGGATACACCTCTTTTTAAAAGAATGAGACAAAAAAATTTAGAATTCTGAGGGCATGTTTAGGAAAAGATTAAAATAAATAAATCATGAACCTAAGGTAAAAGAACTTAGATGAGGGGAGAGAATAATTCTTATGAAAGGTAAGTTTAATTAACAAATGACTATGAAAACAAAACAAAAAGCTTTGTAATTGTAGTGGTTCATAACATCTTAACAGTAAAGTGCAACTTTCATGCCTCGAAGCCATAGATTCTCAAGTTCAGTAGCTGCTATTCTGGGCTAGATTACTCTGTGTTGAGGGTGGCTGTCCTTCACACTGACCCCACCCATCAGATGCCAGCCGTGTCCTGCACCCCAACCTCGGCTGCAACGGCTAAAAATGTTTCAAGCACAGGAAAATTTGCCCCCTGTTGAGAAGTGCTGTTCTAACCTTTCAGTTATCAACTAGAATAAAAAAAGGTTATTCTAGTTTCTCTGAAATTACCTGAAGAGTAGAAAACAATTTTAAAAATCCATTTTAAAGAAACATTGCTTCAAGTACATATTCCAGCTACAGAAGAAAAAAACTGGGACATTCAGTATTTGCTCAAGTATTTAAAATATTGGGATTTACATAAATAAATAGGCACTTAAAAATCAGAAATAAATAAAATCCATAAAGTATCTTCTTTTTCAACCATTATTCCCCTAGGATTCAGAAAATACCATCAATCAAACAGTCAGACGTAAGGAAATATATTCATTTACACTAGTATGGTGAGTATAATCAGGGATACCTTCACTTTACATACTTTATATTATTTACTATTTACAAAGAATGTTTAATCCATACCAACTACTTTGCTAAATACTTGATTTCTATGCATTATCTCACTAGAAGAAGAGATAAATTAACTCAATATCACTATCATGAGTTAAAAAATTCCTAAGATTCAAGGTTTGGTTGTAACCAATCTTCCTGGTAAACTTCCCCAAACTTTATATGCTAGTAAAATACAGCAATCAGAATTCTGAGCACAATAAGCTACACACAAGCATGGCATCTATGGAGAAAAGCTGCATCAGCTCTTGGAGGCTATGAGGGTAACGGTGATGGATAAGTTACTACCAGTGACTAATACTCCTAACTGCTTAACTTCCAAACCATGCTGTTTAGAAAACAAGTACATTCATTAACACCAGAAATCCAAACACAAAAGAGAAATGAAATACCTTATTATCTAGAAAGCAATGAACAGTGCAAATGGACACTTTACACAAAATAAGGATTGGACCCTCTTGATTAACACAGTTAAAATTTAAAGTGAGTTTCCTTGTATTTAATAGCATTTTTTAATTGAGATATACTTCACAAACATAAAATTCACCATTTAAATGTACACTTCAATAGCTCCCCACACATCCATCTTGTGTAACCATCACCACTGTCCGATTCCAGATCACTTCCATCACCCCTGAAAGAAGCCCAGTGCCTACTGGCAGTCTACCCTCCAAACATCACCTAGCGATCACTAACTAATCTACCTTCTGTCTCCCATGGATCTGTCTGTTCTAGATATTTCATATAAGCACACATCATGTGGCCTTTTGTGTCTGACTTCCTTCACTTCGCATATGGTTTTGAGGGGTCATCCATGGTGTAGCATGTTCCTTTTCATGGCTGAATAATCCCTTATTGTCACAGCAACTAAGTGAAGCATTTCAAGTACTGTGTTTAGACATGTCACCTGAAACATTTTCAGCCATTCCTGGAGGCCTGTAGGTGGTTGCACAGATGTAATTCGGCGTCGTTGTTGCCCTTGACCATTGGCTGCTCTCAGGTCTCCAAAAGTTGTTGGTGTTGCTGAACATGGTACAAGCCCAGTGGTACTACAAAAATACAAGGGTGGAAGCAAAGACAGATGTTTATTAAGAATTATGGGCTCAAATAAGAATGAGATGATACGGTATATTTCAAACATCAAATTATTATTTTTACTTGCTTATTCCCAGAAAGCAAGGATACACAAAACCTATCCTGCTATTCTTAGGTAGGTTTCCTCCCTCCTACATAACCAGCTGTTTTTATCCCAGCACAGCTAATTGCAACCAAATGGTAGAATCTCTATGGCAAAACTTCAAGTTGTTGATAACATACAAATAATGTTAAAATACTTTCTTAGAAGATTCAGGTTCCACTTGTCCTATGACTGGTCTTTAGAACATTATTAAACAAAAGTTTAAATTTCTTTCATAAAAAGGTGTGTAAGACTTATTAATGCTCTAAAATATGGTTAAGTAGTAGTACGTTCAAAGGCTTTAGACATTTCACTGGTAACATTATTCCTTAAGTTTGCCCCTGATGCCCTCTAAATTATTTTGTATTTGTCTATGCTTCTCTAATTTTCTATTGTTATTATTAAGCTTAGTCTAGATAGTATAAGGAGAAGGAAATGGCAACCCACTCCAGTGTTCTTGCCTGGAGAATCCCAGGGATGGGGGTGCCTGGTGGGCTGCCGTCTATGGGGTCGCACAGAGTTGGACATGACTGAAGTGACTCAGCAGTAGCAGCAGCAGATAGTATAAGAGTGAGCCTTGATTAGAAATGTATTTACTCAAACAGGTAGGTAGTGAGCACATATTATATTATAAGCAAAATTAAGTGAAATGAGATCATCAAAATACTTTTATCCAATAATTTAAATTCTGAGACAGTAAACACACACACACACACCACAAATCTGAAATTCAATTAATTCTGCCAACTAATAAAATAAGTAAATACTCTATTTTAGAGACGTGTGGAAAAAAGGAACAGGAAGATTCAATTAACAAAATTACATTTGCAAAGTAATCTTCAGTTTATTGAGCTAAGACAGTACAGTGTTTAAAATCCAAAGAACATATAAATTGTATCCTGACAGTTAACTACTAAGGTCTGAAAAATTACTAATGAAGTAACCCCAATTCTTTTCTATCTAGCATAGCCTCATTATTTTGCTTAAAAATGCATCTGTCACCAGAAAAATACAGAAAAATCTTCATATCTACCACTTTTAAATCTTTTAACCTTATTCATCGAAGATGGTCTCTTACATAAAACAATTAAATCTATTTTTTCTTCCATCAAATTTTAAAGGTAAGCTCTATTTTCTCCTCTGAAATGAAATAGAATGTGATTATAACTTAAATTTTCTAATAAAAATAATGAAAAATCATAGTCTCATTTTATTATTAGAAAATCTTTCAACAAAATTAAAGAACATCAAATATACACTGACCAAGTCTCTAAAAAGACATGGCAATCAATATGCTGTCTGGTTTTCTTTAGTAAGACTGTTAAAAGGTTAAAAATAAAACTTTCGCCTTTGCAGGTACTTTCTTAATAGAAAAAAGTGAGCGACGGAAGAAAAACTTTACTAAAACGTGTTCTATGGTAAAAATTCAGCATTCATTTATAAATGGCCTTAAAAACAACTGAACCATTTAACACTTCTGCCCCGGTATTGGTCTTATTAATAGAAGACCAAAATTATATGGTTAACTGAAATCTGTACACTAAAAAAACAGCTTACTTTAAACATTTAAACTCAGCATTCTCATCCAAATAACAGTTTACCAAGACCAATAGAAAAAAGCAAAAATGAAGTGAACAGTTTCACCTATCACTCCACACCCTCTGGTGAAAGTGCCAAAACACAGTGAAATTGTCAGAAGGCAAAGCATAAGTAAGAGAGGGGGACAGTTAACATAGGAAAATCACAACAAAAAGCATTTTCTGAATAAGCAAGAAATAGCCTTATTGCTCTCTTCTGTATCATTTTTGCATTTTTGGTATATAAAACTGTTCTAATTATCATGATTTCTAAATTTCAACAAAAGGCATCTGAAAGGAATATTTTCCAGAACTGAATGAAATAAAAGTATAAACTGTTCCCTGGAAGAAAAGAGATGCAATCTGTAACAATGTTCAATCACAAGTCTGAGTAATGTTAATTTTATTGCATTTTAAAGAATAACTCTAAATAAAAATTTTGAGGGGAAAAAAAAGAAATGTCACCATCACGAAGTTCTTATGGTTTCTATATCTAATTTTCAATCATTTGAAGTGACAAATATGAGCCAACAAGACTCATAAAAAGCCCTTAGGATGCTTTTGTCATTTAAATGTTAAAACACCACATTCCAAATGACATACAAAGCCATTTTTAATTGGCTGAGTAATAGATACTGTGCTTAAGTTAGCCTAATTAGTGTGAGAGAGGAAAAGTTTTATACTGATGCAAAATCCAAAAATGATGGAATGGTGCAGGAAACAAGACTACAATTGTATTTAGTTGTTATGGAAACTATTCTACTGGTGTAGAAATGTATGTGTTAAAAACATAAGGCTTACAAAGCAAATAAAGGGCGGTTTCTAACATAGTAATCTCATGAAATAAGATTTAGTTAGTAATTGTGAGGTCTACTTCACTGCTACTAAATGTATCTTCAGTTACCCATATATATCTATCTACCCTCGAACAGCTGTTGCTATAGAAACAAGATACATTTGCTCATATCCATATATCGGGACTTACTTTTTAAGAATTTCTTCAAAATTATAATTTAAAACTTTTGTTGATAAGAGAACTTCTGCGTGTGTCTTACTTCAATGTATTAGTAACAAAATGTGTACCCACAGTGGTAGTCATTCTTCTCCTTATTTAAAGTGTATGTTTCCCAATTTTCAGTGATGGGAAAATGTGCTAAATAGTCAACAGTACTAGTGACATTATAACTCTATGAGAATAAAGTGAATGAAAGCTTTCCAGAATCATCAACTCTTTAAAGAAACATAAGAATAGGGAGAGAATCAAATTATACTTAATATTACCTTGTATATTCTGAGACTTTGCATGGTTTCTTTCCCAAAGAAAAAGAGCGGACCTCAGAACCATGGTCCAACTTTCTTTTCATCTATAAGGTAAAACAAATGAGATATGTTAAAAAAAAAATCACCTGTCCAATTATTAAATCTTAATGTTAGCATCAGTAATACTGAAAAGAAAAAGCCCTTAAATTTTCGTATGTCTGCAAAATTAATTAGGCATAGCTAATTCATATAGAAAATAAATGTTTCTTCTATTATTTCTACTTTGTTTTACTCTTTACAAGACTGGAGAAGTGAATTTCTCCTCCTAATATTTGTGCAGAATAGGGTACGGTGATTTAAAAATTGAAACCCATCGTACATATTCCTTGAGAGTAATATACCTTTCATATTTTCTGGTTTAAGGACCAATACACGGGAATATGTCAAGTTAACCCACACAGAAAAGAACCTTATTCAACATGCTGTTCTTAGTGATTTTCATTTTCCTTTAAAAGACATATTTAATTTCAAAATTAGAATGGAAGTAACAGTCAGTGATTTAAAACACATTATTACAGAAGGGGAAAGAGAATAATGTAAATAGAATGCTCTTGAAAAGTAATTATGATAAGGCATAAAAAATGACTGTGGGCAATGAGGACAGTACAGAAAGTAAATCCATAGTAAGAGGGAAATCTAGAGATCACACAGGAAAGGTAGGAAAAACCATCCGTTGATATTCACACAGAATATACAGCTCTACTGACTATATATTATAGATACTCAGGACAAAACAGTCTAACTTGAAAACCAACAAGAAAAACAGAAAGATTTTAAAAGAATGAGTTATGCATCTTTGTAAGGTATATCCAACATTTGTAGTTTTAAAGTATTTCATTATGCTACATAGATATGTAATACTGTAAATATATTCAGAATTACATTGTCATCAATATTGAAATATCTTTTTATATTTTCCTGTTGGTTAATGGAGGTCATCTTACTATAGATATGTTATAAAACTATATAAAATAGGATCTGATGAGATTCAACAACTTATATTTTAGTAATCCTAAGATTTGTGCTTGCTAATTAATTACTATACTACTGAAAATGACGGGAAGCGGGGGATCCCCAGAGTGATAGAAAGTTATCCTCAATTTTATAATAAGGTGAAAACCCCTGCTTTGCAGTAGCCTTATTTTCTTACCTACTGCTTCACATGGGAACATAACACAGCATGCTACACTGTAAATACTAAAAAGAACCAATAAGACTCTAAAAATGTTTTTGAATCATATTCTAGATAATAAAAACTGTGTTTTTATCATCATGAAGAAAGTCTTCTAGAACACAGGGATTATTTTACAATGTTAGAGGCAAGACATGAGGGTATGACAAGCTCATCCCCAATTTATACCTTAGTTCACAAAAATACCGACTGAAGGAAATGGAACTGGTCTTATTTCAGCCCTTCAGAAGTTTCTGTACTTATAACATTGTTCTAAAGTGACTCCTCTCAAAACCCATTATTTTCTTTCTCCAAATAATTTTAATAAAAAGCAAAAATAAATGCGTCAATACATAGGGGTAGCCACGTGTTTACACGTATATAAATTATAGACATACACACACACACAAAAATTTATTCATCAGGAAGGTCAGTACAGATTACCTTAAAAATCTATTTTTTATAACTTCTATGGATCCTCATTTTCAAAATTATGTTGATAAATTTTGATATTCATTGTAATTAAGTTAGGAATACTGGCTTTCAGAACTTCCGGGATATCTTGTAAATACATTGGTGCAAATGCCATTTGCCACTAAAGGCAAACTTTATTTCCATCTTAGAAATCCTTCAGTGAATAAAAATGCCCGAAATTCATTTCAAGGGAACCACTGAGAAACGATTTTCAAATTTAGAATATTTGATAAAATAAAGCACTTTCTGTATGACTATGTAAGTCTTTTTTATTATATTGTTTACTAAAAATACTGACTTTA
The DNA here is from genome assembly GCF_003369695.1 of Bos indicus x Bos taurus. Taxonomy (NCBI): domain Eukaryota; kingdom Metazoa; phylum Chordata; class Mammalia; order Artiodactyla; family Bovidae; genus Bos; species Bos indicus x Bos taurus. The sequence continues at coordinate 67,325,621 of NC_040092.1, forward strand.
GAACCAAAAATTAATTCTGCAATTTTGAAGGGATGCAGAAAGTCAGTAAAATCTCTTTAAACATAAATCCCTAATATTCTAGTAAGAGAGGCAACTAAAGGAAAAAAAAAAAAAAAACCCACCCTAGATACAAGGCATAGAAAAATTAAAGGCAAAAAGGTTCACTGAAAGCTAACTAAGGGTAGAGTATTTCCAGGTCAGCATTTAACAGAGCCACGTTTCTAAAGTACGAATATATTTTTAGAGGAAAAATTCTCAGATTAAAATACTCATTTTATTTTAAATGTAAAGCTTTTTTCAGCTCACGTTGTCTTTCCATTATTTGCTTACATTCATGATATAAAACAGAATACCAGATATCCAGCCACCCACCAAAATTAGAGGATACTGCAGCCATCTCTGATGATACAGATTTTCCTTCTCAGGCAGGCATACACACACACACACACAATCATACAACACAGGAAGAAAACAGCTTACTTACTTTGTAAAAAATCATTTTTAGTGTGCCGTAGAAACCCATATTTTCTGGATTTTTCCCCTTCAGTGATTCTGTGCCCCCGTGTGTCCGGCTGTTTGGCAGTCTCTGACAATATAAACCTTTTTCAGGTAGGTATGTCACAGATTCTAATGTGGACATGCTCAGGCACGTCAGAAAAGGAAGATTAGGAAGCAGAACCGGCAACAAAACTCCACAGTAGAGGCAAATGCAGCTCAGTATCAAACCGCTTCTCGGGACACACATACATACATGCAGCTTGACTGAGGAGAACTCGAGGGAATAATGAGAGAGAACCGAGAAGATTATTGGAGGAGACTCTGCCCTGTCAAAGCCTGGACTGGAGAGATTCCTCCCTCAGCAGCAGAGGGATCAGATTACATCTTCCCTTGAACACAGAATGGTGCAGTCCAGGATTCAGCAATGCAGACTGCACATCAATTATATGGTGATCCGCTCCAGGGAACCCGTAAGCACACAGCGCGCTGAGCAGAGGGAGGAGGTGGGCAGTCAAGGAGACCGCCCCCACGCCACAGCCCCCCTCTCCCCTTTCAAACTTTCAGGAGGTTATTTCTACATTTTGTAAAACCTGCATATTTGAAGTTTTAAACGGCAAGCATCATTTCTGCAAATGAATCCTTTCAGAAACATTTTGAAAATGGAATGTATTTTCATCTGGTCCTCCCAACAGAAGCCAAGCAGTCTATGTTCACTAACTGCTGCCCTATCGCAGTCCTGGCATAGGCTGATCAGATTTGTCAAGTAGCTTGGACAGTCCAAGATGGGCAGTTGTAGAGGGAAGAATGAGAGAGTCTTTGAGGGCAATTTACAGAAAGGTAAACCAGTTTGGAACATACCAGCATTTGCAGAAATTATGTAATAAGTTATATTTCAACCTGCATATTTCTTATATTAACATTTAATATAAATATTCCCTATGCTTTTCCATCCCATTCATTTAAAACACAGTCTTTAAAAAAAATTACCATACACTGTCAGTCCTTAGTACTCCTGAGAGTATCTTTCTATGATTAACAAACTCAGTATATAAAGTCTGGCTAAACAGTTCTATTTCTCCAAAGAAAACAAAAACTCTGCTCATTGGAGAGTCTTATAATTACGTGTTCATTTAATTTTGAGTAAACAGGAGGCACTGGACTTCCACTTCCAAACTCATCTTTACAGTGTATACTGCGTGTCATTAAAAACGTATTTTATATAATAAAAGGCATCAAAGTTTGCCTGAAGGCAACATTTTTCTTAGAATGACTACTACACACAAGTCTAGATATTTCATCTTGCAACTTGCTACAAAACTAGCTTCCGAGGCAATTATGAGATTCTTTGGAGTAGAAAGGCCCATTATTAAGGGTCTAGTTAATTAACTCCTACCCTCCCCATTAATGTTCTTTATTACAAGTAAACTGTGTCCCTTGAGTTATTTAAGCACTTAGAAAGTTTCTTCAGGAAAAAGGAAATAACATCTTGACTTACTACATTTTAATACTTTCTGCTATGGTAATAAATGACTTATGTTAGAAAAATGATTCTAAATGATGCATAAAGTAGTATCATTTTTTAAATAAATGTTTACCTTTTTAATTAAGACATTAAGTCAGAAAAAAAGGAAATTAAGTCAGCCTAAGGTCTTTCTCTTTAAAACATAAATAAGATTAGTATCATTTTTTAAATAAATGTTTACCTTTTTAATTAAGACATTAAGTCAGAAAAAAAGGAAATTAAGTCAGCATAAGGTCTTTCTCTTTAAAACATAAATAAGATAACCTAAAATTTTATGAAAATGTATATCCTGGGTCTTCTCTTCGAAGTTATATTCTACATATTATTATTTTTTTTTAATCTCCTTACTGGCTCTTAAACTAATTCTTACCCTCAGAAACAATATGTACATGTACTCAACAAAAGTTGGTCTTCTAAATAAACAATTAACTTACTTCAAAGGAAACTTCCTTTTAAAAAGAAATGTTACTCTTGTCAAAAAAAATTCCAACTATTAAGAATGGACTCATGAACCCTTTTTTTTTTTTTAAAGCTTCATAGCACTCGATTTGAAAAAGAAAAAGAACCTCTCCCCATTCTGGGCTATCTGAAGGAACTAACTGTAAAAGGAACACCTGAAATGTCCTCTGAAAGCCTGTCAGATGACAAAGAGACTATCAGCCATGTAACAGTATACTCCTGGACTACAGTTAAAATCATGTCCTATCTCTAGCTGAACTAACCTTTTCAAATAAAGTCTACTCAACTGAGAACACAGACCAACTTTAATAAACCAGGAACACTGTCTCAAAATCTTGGACAGTTAAAGAAAAAACATCTTAACTTTGTATATTCAATGGAATGCTCTTCTGGTTTTATGACTCTATGTATGGCTATGAAGTTACAGGAAAACCTGATTCCCACAAAAGTATGTTTATATGTAGGTATGTATATTCATTCACTTTTAAATTTTTTTAATAGGCAAAATATTTATATAGCTCAAAAATCAAAATGAAATACAAAAATAAACACTGAAAAGACTTTCCAACACTCCCAACCATCTATCTACCATGGTTCCCATTTGGAAATGATTTTTATTAGTTTGTTTATCCTTTAAGTGAGAATTAAATGTTTGTAAGTACTCATGAAGACTTAACATTTCCAAATATTTAAACAGTTTTCCCTAATATCTTGTTTACAATGCTGATTTGAACTAAAAGAATTTGTCAAGCAAAAGCTAGTCAACGAGGTCTTCAACTAGATTTCAATTTAACAGAATAAAAATGAATGATTTTCAATATTCTTTGAAGTACTAGTAATAGGGCTTCCCAGGTGGCTCAATGGGAATCTGTCTGCAATGGAGGAGACTCAGAAGACGCAGATTCGATCCCTGGGTCAGGAAGATTCCGGAGGAGGGCATGACAATCTACTCCAGTATTCTTGCCTGGAGAATCCTATGAACAGAGCCTGGTAGGCTGCAGTGCAAAGGGTCATAAAGACTCAGACACGACTGAAGTGGCTAAGCACATATTCACTGAAGTACTAGTAATGAAAATTGTGATCTGTTACATTATTTTCATCAAAACCTATTTATGAACAAAGCAAATGAAATCATTCTCAAATTCCTATTTCTAAGAATTCTGGCTAAAATACAAAAGTTTAAAACTTTATCCAGAGATTTTTTAGTAATACTAGTTTAACTAATAAGTGAAATTAACTAGTAAGTGAATTAGTAGTAGTAATTAACTAGTAAGTGAAAAAGCCAGAAAATACTTGTCACCCACATTTTTAGAATATCTCAAAGTAGTCAATAATTATTTTTTACTACAATAAACTAAATCTTCATATATCAGCTAAGCAATAAATTCCCCATTCTATAAAATATTATTTCTTGTGCTGACTGACAAGTTATAAACCTTACTGAAAATCTATTAGCAAGGGGAATAACTGACACCAAAGCCCTGGATTATAGCCTATCTGCTAATTCAGATCCAGTGCTCATCTCAACACAGATCCAGGGAACTAGGTGTATGAGGAGTGCATGAGAGCAGCAGTAAACACTAAAAACCAGCATAAAGATATGAAAATGTACTGCCCCAGAGTATAAGCCTCTGGGGAAACAGTGGTAGAAGAACGATTAACCTCTGAGCTACTGCAAGAGAAATGGCTCTTTCCAAGCAATTGGTGGCGATGACTAAGTTTTCAGAAGGGCAAGTTGTGGTTGACTAAGTTTTCAGAAGGGCAAGCTGCGGCTATCGGCAGACACAAAAACTGACCTAGGGGTATACAGTGTGAAAAACACAGATAGCAAAATAGTCTTCACAGTATCATGTATCTTCAGAGAAAAACGTATCTATATACAGGGTGCCAACAGAGGAAAGAGTAGTTAAAAGATTACTTTTCCTCACCTTGACTCTCAGAGTTCATTATTTTCATTTAAAATACTTTCTTCCATTGGACTTTTATCATACCTCATTGTAAGTATTTTTATACTTCTCTCTCCCCTACCATGTGAAGGTTCACAGTTTTCTAAGACATAGTACAAAGATGATACAAAACAAATAAATAATAATTTTGAATAAATGGCCATTTAAGCAAACCATTAGAATAAAAACTTTCTAAAGCATATATATATATACAAGCATATATATACATACCTAATACTAAATTATACTTAGTGCTAAAAAGTCCAACTGTTATAATTAGTTGATGACACTGTAAATACTATTGGTACTTTGCATTACTTTGCCAACATTTAAAATTTCATTTTCATTTTATAATAGTAGGATAATGTATTTATATAGATATATCAGTGATTTTCTTTATGACAACATTCTTCACTCTGATGTTACATTAGGAATACCACCTACCACAGTTAGCTGTCTTGCCCAAGCACAGAATTTAGATTAGAGACAGTTTGGGATTTCAACATCCAAAAAGGAATGCCAAGCATGTTGAGGTTGAAACCAACTTTGGAAATCTCACTAACCCAACCCACTATCATTAGGTTTCTGGGGTACAAATTCTTATTAAAACATTCACAATTGATACTGGGAAGTTAATAACCCTGTTCTATCACAGGTATATTATCTATTAAAATAGGATGTATCCTTAGTACCTACATTTTCCCCAATACAAGCAGGTGGCAGTAGTGATCAATAAGCTATTTTTCACATTTATTCATTCATTAAGCATTTACACCTACTGTGTGTCAGGCACAGGATAGCACATAATTTAAAGAACTTATTTTCCCCTCCATTGAATTTATGGTCAATTTAAGACAGAGAATAGGGTTAGTTCCAAAAATTTTTTGAGAATATGTAAATATGTAAAATCAAACAAGGTAAGCCAGATTTAGTTTGAAATTACCATCCAAGGAAGCATACATTAAAATACTACTACATTAAAAATATCCAAAATACTATATACTGTACTATATAACAACTTGGTTTAAAATAACACTTGTTGGGAATTGAGGGGATGCTTATATATAAAATCTTAACCTCAGTAAATCAAAGTATCATAGCTCAAATTGTTAAAAAATTTTTAACATAATTACAATTGTACAAGTGGTACTTAATTTTTTTTCTTTTCCCTTAAGTTTAAAATATTTATAACTTTCTTTATAAAAATGCAGCCCCTGAGGCTCTGACAAATAAATTACAATAGAGATTCAAGACAAAGGTTTTTTTTTTAATCCCTTCAGTTCAGTCGCTAAGTTGTGTCTGAGCTTTGCAACCCTATGAATCACAGCACGCCAGGCCTCCCTGTCCATCACCAACTCCCGGAATTCACCCAGATTCACGTCCATCGAGTCAGTGACGCCATCCAGCCATCTCATCCTCTGTCGTCCCCTTCTCCTCCTGCCCCCAATCCCTCCCAGCATCAGGGTCTTTTCTAATGAGTCAAATCTCCGTATGAGGTGGCCAATGGAGTTTCAGCTTCGGCATCAGTGCTTCCAATGAACACCTGATCTCCTTCAGAATGGACTGGTTGGATCTCCTTGCAGTCCAAGGGACTCTCAAGAGTCTTCTCCAACACCACAGTTCAAAAGCATCAATTCTTCAGTGCTCAGCTTTCTTCACAGTCCAACTCTCACATTCACACATGACCATTGGAAAAACCATAGCCCTGACGAGACGGATCTTTGTTGGCAAAGTAATGTCTCTGCTTTTGAATATGCTATCTAGGTTGGTTATAACTTTCCAAGGAGTAAGTGTCTTTTAATCTCATGGCTGCAGTCACCATCTGCAGTGATTTTGGAGCCCAAAAAAATAAAGTCTGACACTGTTTCCACTGTTTTCCCATCTATTGCCCATGAAGTGATGGGACCGGATGCCATGATCTTAGTTTTCTGAATGTTGAGCTTTACGCCAACTTTTTCATTCTCATCTTTCACTTTCATCAAGAGGCTTTTTAGTTCCTCTTCACTTTCTGCCATAAGGGTGGTGTCATCTGCATATCTGAGGTTATTGATATTTCTCCCGTCAATCTTGATTCCAGCTTGTGCTTCTTCCAGCCCAGCGTTTCTCATGATGTACTCTGCATATAAGTTAAATAAGCAGGGTGGTTTGGGCCAAATTACTGATCTAACATATACACAAAATGTATATATCTACCAATATATGAATATACACACATACAGAACTTCACACAATAATGCAAGTTACGAGTTCTATTTATAACAGCCACAGAAGAAAACAATGAAAACGGCAGCTTTGCCTATTTGCTTTTAAATTTTATATTGTCATAGAGCTGGCAGAGACAATATGCGTACTAAAACATTCCTTACAACACTCCTTTGTAGACAAGCAACATCTGTAATAACTTGACAAACTTGTAAGTCACTCTGAAGTTTATCCTGAATTATCTAGAAAGCAATTAGTCTTTAAATCTCATGTTCTAAACCCAAAATAAACTACCAGTAAGCATCTTGAATTCATATCAAAATTTCCTCTCAAATTTTCATTATAAATTTTTTTGTAGCAATCCCTTCAGTAAAGTAAAAAAGTATCATGGGAAATTATTTTAAAAAGGTTCCAGGAAAATACAACAGCAAATATGATCCAGGAATGAATTTAATTAACATGGAGAAAGAATGAAATCAATTTTCCTTCCATGTGCTGTTTAGAACCACATTCACTCTACTTTCTTTATCTAAGTTAATATTTACTGTTGCTATTTGTAAGGTTCAAATGTATTTACATGGCTTGAGAAAAGTTTCCTATAGATATGGTATATCAATCTTGCATTTTAATATTAAGATAACTTTTCATTTTAAGGACTGCTTAAAATTCTGAAACTAATTTCTTTTATTAGCTATTAGTCCTCACTGAAAAGCTTTGAGAAAAGATATAAAGACTAAGAAGTAAAAAAGTTATATCCATTGAATCAACGAAAAACCATTAATAGCAGGAAGCCATACAGTGCAGAACTAGAAGGGAGCCTGGAAATCATCTAATTCTCCTTCATTTGTGGAATGAACCTAAGTTTTGGAATCAGAGTAGTCTGAGTTTAAACAACAGCTATGTCATCATTAGAGTGTAACCTTGGGAGGAGTTGTCTGACCACCATGACTTGTAGTTTTCTTTTATTTGTGCAAATGTAGTTGTAATACCATTTACCTTACCAACCTAAGTGTCACTGTGTAGACACAGAGGTGCCTGGCACAAAACACACTATGAAATAAGAACTATTACTTATAGGTGAGAAAGGAGAGGCAGAGAGTTCAGTGTCGTGTTCAGGGTTATACAGCTACTTTAGAGCCACAGACTCCAGGCCAGTTCACTACTTGTAAGTGATTTCCAGTATATATGTGATGGCTCAGGTTGAGCTAAATAAAATTAGACATTACCAAAGAAGGAAAAAAGTACTATATTTTGCAAATAGCAATTAAATATGCAAACCACAACTAAATCTTGATTTATTCAATTCATGGAATGATTATCTAGGTCTATATAACTGTGCTTCTGCTACACATGGCAAACTGGGGGCAAAAAGATGGTAACTGGGGGAAAAGTAACAGAAACAGAGAGATTTAGGGTAAATGGAATCAATCAATTAAGAAATAATCAAGATCTGCAAGGTGCTACTGAAGTCTAATAAAAACATTACAATAACCCTCCACCCTTAAGATATTTAATATCCAACTGTCAAGACAAGAAGCTAATAAAGAAGGGTATTTGAATATCAAGGGCCAAAGTGGGTAGTGTAAGAAGTCAGAAAAGGGAGAAATCATTTAAATAGTCATTTAAATAGATACAGTATTGCTTCTAAGTTGAAAAGACTGAGTCTGATAGACGTTGAAGAGATAGAAGGGAATTATCATCTGTGGACCTGTAATACAAGTGGAAATGCCACCCTCATTAACTTGAAGTACTGACAATATCTCTAACACTTCTAGCAGTCACTAGTCTTTATAAGGCCTATTTAGTATTATTATCTCCTAATTCAAATACTTAATACTACAGTTAAAATAGTCTTTAACTTACTAGTAATGGTTTCTTCAAAAGTACTTCCTGCCATGATACATACTTCCATTTTAGGGCTAATATATGTCTTTCTGTACAAGGAGAACTTTACTGTGTGGGTGTGAAAACTTTAGACTTTTTATTTTAGTTACAAACACTAAGAAGGGGTCCTTCTGTTTCCAAAGGTACTTACCAGAAATCCTACATAAAAGCAGGTCATACTCTTGAATGGGGGGTGGGGTGGCGGAGGGCAGGTGCATAGTCAATAAACAAGAGAGTTCTTAAACATTCAAGTGTTATATTCACCAAAAAACTTTATGAAAAGACAATAAAAAATGTAACTCAGGGCCGAAGTGGACACTTGACTCACTGATTCTCACCAACATGTAGCCTCTACTATTGAAAAATGCAGCTCCCTTGGAAAACGAGATACTTTGTTGCTCTTGTTCCACACCCAGTCCCTCCTTCCCATGCCCTGCCCCTCCAACCTCTAAACTTGAAGCCTCCTTCTAAAGAATAGATTGCAGTATAGAGCATTTTCAAGTCAAAGAAACTGTTCATCATGTAAGAACTAAGAGAAGGGTTATTATAAAGCAGAGGATGGGAGATTCAAACACATGGTAAAAAGTACGATCCTTTTGAAAATGTATACATACATACACATATATATATGTGTGTGTGTCTGTGCACTCATGCATGTGTATGGATGGCAAAAGTCTACAGAAATATAAAAAAATGTGCACAGTGGTTATCTAAGTGGCTTAATAAGAGATTTTTTTTCTTTTTCTGTTATCCTGTTAATAAACAAGCATTTCTTACTATGTGCTAATAACTATTCTAGGCACTGGGTATAAGACAGCAGACAATGCAGATGAGGTCCCTGGTCTCATATGCTTGACATTCTAGAGTGGGGAAAAAATAAACTTGCTGTTCAGTAGCTCAGTTGTGTTCGACGCTTTGTGAATCCATGGAATGCAGCACGCCAGGCTTCCCTGTCCTTCACTATCTCCCGCAATTTGCTCAAATTCATGTTCCTTGAATTGGTGATGCATACTAATAAATGAGCTAATAAATGAACAAGGTAATTTCATGTAATTCTAAGCTCTACAAGAAGACTGAATGCCGAAGAACTGATGCTTTTGAATTGCGGTGCTGGGGAAGACTCTTGAGAGTCCCTTGGACTGCAAGGAGATCAAACCACTCAATCCTAAAGGAAATCAACCCTGAATATTTATTGGAAGGGTTGATGCTGAAGCTAAAGCTCTAATACTCTGGCCACCTAATGTGCAGAGCTGAGACCCTGATGCTGAGAAAGACTGAGGGCAGGAGGAGAAGAGCGTGACAGAGGATGAGATGGTTGGACGGCATCACTGACTCAATGGACGTGAGTTTGAGCAAACACAGGGAGACAGTGAAGGGAAGCCAGGCGTGCTGCAGTCCATGGGGTCACAGTGAGTCAGACACGACTTAGCATCTAAACAACAGATGTGCAAATGAACTGCAAAAGGACATTCTCAAGTGGCTCTATGTTATTTTTTATATTTTCAAAAATGTATATAAAATTGAAGACCATTCATAAAGTAATTCTCACATGTTGAAATTTGATATACAGAGAAAATGAATAAAAATCTTTTCAATTCTTTCATGTACAATTACTTTTCTATTTCTCTTATCACCCATCACCTCAAACTAATTCTCAAATGTAGCACCCATTCCAAAAGATTCCTAAGGTTGGAAAAGAAGAGGATTGGAGTTGTAGGTAATAATTATTCTGTGCCATGCACCGAGCACCACTCTAACACCTTTATATCTTGTAACTCAGTCCTGTAAGAATGAAAGGGCATCCACCATATCATCCCTCTATTTCCTTGCTCTTGCACTTTCTATACCCTGATTCTATCTTTCCATTTGATAATTTGCTGTTTTTCAGAAAGAGATAGATTCTGGCCTCAGATCTCTACAGACTGTTAATGTATCTGCCAGCCTTACCTTAGCAAATGTCTACCATGGTGAAAGATGTGGTTACCCTTAGTTATTGGAGGCAAAATGATTTTACCCATGGTACACTTTTAAAGACTGCTTCCTCGTGATCATAAAGAAATTCAGAACATGATCACAGCATCTCAAGGTTGGAAAAAGCCTTCAAATAAATTTTACTACAGCCTCGGGTATGTTCTTAGGTAAACGTTCACTAAAACTCACTGTAGTTATCCAGGATCTTTAACCTAAAACACATGTTATTCTGAACTCTGTGATCCTGGATCACTCATTTTGATAACTATGTTCAATTATAAATATTTGACTAGCAGATACATAAAATCCAGATTCAAACTTATTGTACTTTTTAAAACATAACATCTCTTCTCAAGTACCTTAAATATTTTACAGAAGAATTCAAAATAAGAAGGGAGAGCTTAAACCAATCTTTTAAAACTCTAGTTATGAATCAAGTTTATGAACTTGAACTTATTTCCCTTATTTAAAAACATTTATTAAGTATCTCTTCCATATCGGTGCTAGGCCAGGAAGAAACATAAAACACACTGCATTCTTCCTCTAGAAAGTGTACATCATACTGATCTTTAATCAATTCTTTACTTATTTTAGAGTAGCTTGCCTGCTCTTTAAGTATTCAAGTGTTTGATGTAGCTGTCAAGTGAGTAGGGAAGAACCTAGTAATCATGCCCCCACTACATTTAAAAAGGAGGATTCAAAATATTCATTTTAGAAACATCAATTTACATTTTAAAGCAATTACTGTATATATAATTTAACAAACTGCATTCTTTGCTTTGAAACTATCAGGAATTATATGACTAGCATAACACGTACATGATCCCTTACCATTTCAGGAGATTCCAAAAGGCTTGAAGAGTCAGTAAATAAAATCTGAATACAAAGAAATACTGCTGGAAGTAGTCACGAGTGGGGTTTGACAGATTCTGCCTGTCGTGGAAACATTTTCAGAATAACTATTAATCTGAAAAGGTATGTGATCTACAGCAGGCCTTGACTGGCAGTGAACTCGAGGATTGATGTTTAGGAGCACTGTGGTATCTTGGCAACACCACTGTAACAGAAATATTTTACTTATAAGTTTATTTTATTAAAAAGTTCTTTAATACTTAGCACGTAACTTAAAAAAATATTTATCTATAAATACTCAAGGTCTCCAAATGTTTACAAATTAACTTTCCAAGTTTGTCACACTCGACACATGACTCTATAAACATTTCTTTTTGTAGAATGGACATCATCCGTCTCCCACCAGTTACAAGGAAGCATGGCATGTAACGGTGGCATGATGGCTGTGAAACAAATCTGCGTGCAACAAGCATGGCATGTAACGGTGGCATGATGGCTGTGAAACAAATCTGCGTGCAACAAGCATGGCATGTAACGGTGGCATGATGGCTGTGAAACAAATCTGCGTGCAACAAGCATGGCATGTAACGGTGGCATGATGGCTGTGAAACAAATCTGCGTGCAACAAGCATGGCATGTAACGGTGGCATGATGACTGTGAAACAAATCTGCGTGCAACAAGCATGGTATGTAACGATGGCATGATGACTGTGAAACAAATCTGCGTGCAACAAGCATGGTATGTAACGATGGCATGATGACTGTGAAACAAATCTGCATGCAACAAGCATGGTATGTAACGATGGCATGATGACTGTGAAACAAATCTGCATGCAACAAGCATGGTATGTAACGATGGCATGATGACTGTGAAACAAATCTGCGTGCAACAAGCATGGTATGTAACGATGGCATGATGGCTGTGAAACAAATCTGCATGCAACAAGCATGGTATGTAACGATGGCATGATGGCTGTGAAACAAATCTGCGTGCAACAAGCATGGTATGTAACGGTGGCATGATGACTGTGAAACAAATCTGCATACAACAAGCATGGTATGTAACGGTGGCATGATGACTGTGAAACAAATCTGCGTGCAACAAGCATGGTATGTAACGATGGCATGATGACTGTGAAACAAATCTGCGTGCAACAAGCATGGTATGTAACGATGGCATGATGACTGTGAAACAAATCTGCGTGCAACAATTATGAACCGCTCTATGCCCACGACTTGTCTGTTGAAAACTGCTACATGGTGGTAGGAGAACGTTTTAAAAAAAACTAAATCTAAATTTTATTTTTATTGAGTCAATGCGCGTTCACATGTCTACAACATGGGGAAAAAAAAATCCTGTAAGGAATAACTTAAGTCTACCAAAGGATATAAAGTCAAAGATAGCAAAAAAGATGCTGAACTTTAGAATATTCTTAAAATTGTAGTATTTTTTTAGCTCTTGTGATAAAGATACACACAACCCTCTTCATTTTAAACTTTTCCTTTAAAGTGATTCTATCAAGACACAAAATAGCAAATCAAGAACTTAAAATATTTTCCAAGAGATGTTAAAGGAAGACATATTTATCATCATGATCACAATATAAAAAAGCAAAGATTAAAATTAGATGGCCTTTTCTAATACTTTTACTCAACTAGCTTTTATTAAACAATTATAATAAATAGATTCCATTAGGCCAAGATATATAATTTACTCCTCACCCATTAATTTATTTCAAAGACCTTAACTTTGTGAAGTTCACTATATTTGTTTATACAAAAGTAACAAAGGAAAAGGAAATTACTGTGAGGAAAATTTATGGTGATCTTCTAACCCCCAATTTCATTTTAACATTATCAGTGTCATCCAAATGAATCCTGAGTTGTAGAATGGTTCTCTACTTTCTAAACAATGAAATAAGAGGGAGAGAAAACTAAATAGTGACTTAAACATTTTATTTTTATAGATCTAGACTACCACATTCTAGAAATAGTTATCCAGAGATACTGAAAGCCAGACTCTAAGCAAAAAGTATACAAAACTGAACAAGATGCAGTCCCTATCCTGGAGAACTTCCCAACTGAGAAGGACAGAAAAGCCAATAAAAAAATGACAAATCAATGTACCTGATAAATAAAACTGCCCAATTTCTATGACAACACATAGACTAGAGAGAGAAAAAAAAGTTTGCACCCATGGCAAAATTTTAAACCAAAAGAAAGAAAAAATAAACACTAGATTTTAATCTGACTTGAGTGCTCCTTCAGTGCTATCAAAAATACTCAACTTTGAATAAGCAACGTGAAAAAAAAAAGATGTTCTCCTAAGAAAATGAAGTATACAGGGAAGAAAACTTACTATATTCCAGGCACTCTTCTCAGTACTTTACTTATATTAACTCAGTAAACTGTGCAACAAACCTATGAAGTAGGTATGATTATGACTTCATTTTACAGATACGGAATAGGAACAGTGAATTGAAGTAACATTCCCAAGGTCACACAACTATTAAATTGGTAACTGAGATTTAACCACATGCAGAGCTTGGTCTCCAGTTTACATAGGGTTTTCTATATATATATATAAATAAGAAGAAGTATTGTTAGTTAAGAAATCTTTAGGATGCTTCCCAGGCTATCTCAGTGTGCAAACACATGATGTGTAGATGAAGTTTATGTTAAGACTCACAGTGGGCACAGAGAAAGAAAAGACAAACTACACAGCTAACCGTGACTCTGGATATACTTTACTGTGGGAATTTACTAAGAGCAGCTAGCAAAAGAGTTAACATTCTACTGCTGATACTTCCTTGGCGGAGAACTGCTCCCATCATCTTGGACGCTGTACTGAGGCTCCACAGCCATCAATAGGCAGACAGGCAGAAAGTCTGATGGAAGGTGCTCACAACAATACATGAGTTTTGCCTCCTTTTCCCAAATCCCTTAAGAACTTCTAGCTCCTGACCCTATTTCTTCATGTTCCATGCTTTATTTCCTCCAAATGTGAAACAATGAAAAAGAGCTGAGAACAGAATATGCAAAAGTATCTCCATTGGAAGGTCGTTTCAAAGAGACTACTGGGTTTTTCACCATTACCATAATGATGTGAACACTATAGCAAAACAGGCAAAAGTTATATATCATAGTACTTACCTAAGAAACTGCTTCAAGTGGTCTTTACTATTTACTCTAACCCAAATACACTTAACAGGGAATTATGACTTTTTCATTTTTAATTTTTTAGTTCAGTAGACAGCTTAAAAACATTTATTAACCAAGTAATGTATATGTGCGTGTGTGCATACATACAGATGTACGTATGCATATACACGTGCATATGTACACATGCACACAAACACAGCACTTTCCCATGTGAGTACATCAGAACATACTCTTCAGTACGTGATTATCACTCTGGCTGTGTTTCTTAATTTCATCACACGTGACCTTTTTCTAAGAGCCAGTCCATCTTCAATAACTATCAGTTTGATCTGTGTGTGGTTATCACTTTCCAGCAGTAAACATCACTGGGGACACACGCATATCTCTATGAGTCTATCCTACATGTTATTCTTTCGACTGGCTCTAATTATCTATATTAGATATACTAGGATACATAATTATATTATCTATACTAGGATATGTAATTACAACAAATTTAGATTTATATGGTTATTTTAATGACCAGAGACACTCATTCATCCAGCATTCACTTGGTTGCCTATTCTCCATAAGCTAAATTAAGTACAGTGGCTGCTTCACGACTGGCGTTCACCATGTAGTAGGGGAGAAAGACGATAAAACAGAGCAGAACGGAAACCAGTAAGTAGGGTTTTGATTTAGTTTGGGGTTCAGAGAAGGCTTCTCTTCTTTAAAGGAACAACTATGCTGTGTGGTGGGAAGGGGCACGCATAGGGCTGCGGTACACAGAATAAGGATACCATGGCAGGTGCAAGATGAAGCTAGAGAAGTAGAGAACGACCAGACTGTGTAAGACCTCATACAGGATTCTGGTCTCTGTAATAAGAGTAATGAAAATATTAGTTAGTCAAGATAAACCTGCAATACTGTTCTGAATGTAATGTTAAGACAGAATGGGGAAGTGAGTGAGGGTGGATGCGGAGAGACTGAGAGGAAGCTATTCCATCAGGCCATGCAAGAGGAAATGCTGGCCTGGACTAGAGAGATGGATAGAAGTGAACAGTGAAGGTTTCTTACACAATAGGATGGAAGATGACACAGGACGCTGAACACGGTTAGTGTTCACTTCTGTTTTCTAGCACAGGGAGGATCACAAGTTCTACTTTCAGTCTTATTTGGTTTGAGGTGTCTTTGCGACATCTAGGTCTCAAGTCATTATCACGTTCCAATCAGCTCTGGAGCTCAGAAAAAAGGTCCAGAGAGAAGATACAATGTGGGAATTACCTGTGCATAGGTCGTCTCTACTTTCCTTCACAGAGCCACCTCCTCCCCATTGTAAGGCTATGAATCACAGGGCTTGAACCCAACACCCTGTCACAGTGTGGACACAGTAATTGTCTCTCTTCCCCATTAGACGGTAAGTTCCATAAAAGCACTGACCATATCTATTTTGATTCCTATTGTACCTCAGCTTTTCACACACTTCCTGCACATATCAGAATATCAACAATATTTATATGAAATAATTAAGAATGTAAGATATCTAAGATGGCAGAACTACAGAGATTAATAATTGAAAAAGATTAATTTTCAGCATAATTTGAAAAACTCATAATTCAGAATAAGGCAAGATGATGTATAAAATGTCATATATTTATTATTTATTTAGTATTGTATTATACATATTATTACTTATAATATTTTATATGTTTCTCCTCTCAGGAAAAATAAAAATTTCTACATATTTATCAGTTACACAATTTAAGTATAAATTAAATTGGAAGAAAATAATACAGTTTGATATGAGATGAAAATGTAGTTATCTTTATTGCCTGTGTTTAAAAGGCAACGTGGTTTAGAACTCCCTATACCTTTAAAAATGCACAATAGAATATAAACTTTTACCTGTAAAGGCATCATACAGTTTTAACAATATTTAGTACACCATTTACGACAGATCTCACCTATCAAGCGTTCTACTGATTCACAGGTATTAACCTAACAGATCGCATTTTTGTGTGTCTATTTTACTGACAGGAAATCTATAGCATGAAAGTTTTTGAGAGTTACCAAAAGCATTATAACTAATATATGCTTAAAAATAAAACCTTTGGCAATATGTATCTTAATCTCTATGAACAGAACAACAGGCTTTTCATTAAATTTAATTAATTTTAATTTTTCACTAAAATTGAATCGAAAACTGAATATCTTACATATAATTGCCTAGCCTTACATGGCTTTACCTGCTTTTTATCACCATCTCCCATTGAGACAGGATGTATCAAGAAGCAGTATATTTAATCAAAGGGGTCAAAACACTGAGATCCTACTGAAATATCCTTTAAAGACTACTGATATTTTTTAAATTACTACTTTATTCATTTTGGTTTTGTGAATATGAAAAATATACAAGTACTAATTTTAACAAAAGATACACGTGGGGCATTCCACCACTTAATTTTGAATGCAGATAGAACATATCTCATCTTAATCTTCAATGCGGTCAACACTACAAGCATGGATTTCGAAATCCTCTTTCGTTTTATTCTTCTAATCAAATTCTCATATATCAAAACTGAAGAATGGCATCACATTGCTTAGAGAATGTTTACATGTTCAGAGCACAGTATCAAAACACTTTTGTATATAAACATACTCTGGGAACATTAAATATATTTGAAGACTACAAAATAAAGTGCAAGATGATGGAAAACACTAGCTAACAGTACTAGTGCATTTCAAATCAGATTAAAAAGAAACAAAACACATTAAAATTTTAAAAAGGAAAACCGATAAAGAAAATTTTGGAAGAGGTTGTGGTTGGCCATTTATTACCTTTTTGCATTAGAGTTAATTAATATTCTAAAAAGGTCTAGGAAAAGCTGAACAACCTCTCAAGCTCTGAATTCATGGCACTGACCTTAGACTTTCTCAGAATGATTTTTAATGCATTCTGTTATTAGTAAAACCTGTTCAAACACATGCCCCATCTGCCAGCACCCCATCTGCAAGAGAGCTTCTTATTCTTGTAGACAGTGCAACTTCTGCTTGCTTCCTTCTCGTTTCTACATACCAGCTGTATGGTAATGAGCATGAGCAGCTGAAAATCCTGCATGATAACAAAGCTAATATGAAAACAGCAGAACAACAACTTCCCCTCAATGAAGCAGTTGTCGCATGAACAGAGCAGATAAGCTATTAAACAGGGAGGTGGTGGTGATGAGAATTTTATTTGTATGTATTTGGGGGATGTGTATTTGTGCCTGTGTATGCACATGTGTGTTAAATGTGGGGTTTCCACATAACTGAAAAATAAAAAGAAATAAGAGCAGCACAGGATACCAAAGATAGATCTAAAATTTCTAAGTACTTTTGTTAAGACCTGTGAACCCATTCTTTAACTTTTTAAATCTCAATTCTTATATAGTAATAATATACCAGATGTCATTTGGAAAAGCCAGTTTTCAAAGATTTTAACAAATTATGTTCCATTTCTTAATTAACATATTTTGGGGCCTTAAGGGAAAGAGAGAGAGACAAAACTTAAAAACCATTATGTAAACTTTTTCTTAGACATTCTAGCCACTAACATGTGAACCAACAAACTATGTTTTTAATTTTTATATAGAAATTTAATTTTTCAAAAGTTTATGATATTTGAAGCCAACACATTTGAAACTCTAAACAAAATACTAAGATGGCACATGTTACCTTCTTAATTCAGGAAGGCATATTGGGGTTAAGTTTTATATACATGAGAGTCACACTGAATGAATCTACGGAATATAAGTAGATACAGAGCATATTAATTTTTTATGTGCAGTATCTTTCCATTTAGAGATTAACAGTCACTCAGGAAACTGTTTAAGAAAAATGACCATTTAAAATTGGTGTTATGCATTTTCTCTCACAATCTAAAGAAACTAAAAATGAAACATATTTAAAATACAAACCATAGTGAAAGAAGTAAGTGCTATTACATGAGAATTAATTACAATTTTTACCAGCACATCTAAATATCTCTTATGTGGACTTCATAACTGTGCCTAAGCTCTTATCATATAACTATACTTTCTATACATTATTTCATTTAACCCTTAAAACAATCCTATGAAGTAGGTACTATTATTATCTCCATCCTACAGAGGCTTAATAAAGGATGAAGCTAAAAACTTCAGCCCAGTCTAAATGACTATCTCTATGCTCTTAAACAGTCTACCACTCTGATATTATCTCCAAAAGGCCAAGGATTTGAGTCTGCTTCATTCATTGTTGTACTCCAAACATCTAAAGAAGTTCTTGGCTTGTAAAAGTTGTTGAATAGATGGAATAAATAAATGGAATGGATAGAAGAGATAACTACTCAGTTGTTGCTTTTTAATTATTAAATGTAGATTGCCTTAAGTGGAAAAAAAAAGCTACTATAAATTTTATAACAACTCAATCATTTTGTTATTGAAAAATTATTTACACAGTAAGGAATCTTAAAGTAAGTGTTTAGGAGTTTTAAGTTTTGTTTACTTACCAGGTTGAAAAATTAAGACTTAACTTTTAAAATTCTCATGATTAACCATTAATTTTGAAAGGCTGGTACAGAATGAATAAGAACAAAATTGCACTGATTTTAGTATTTCTGTGAATCTACTTGTCCTCTATTTTATTGTCTAACCATAAAAATGCATTTTCCCTGTTAACTAGCTTAACACAGTCTTTGACTTCAAATATAAATCAAGGCCATGAGCTTATATAATATAAAAGCTTTTGTATAGTATAGTATGTATATATATGTATATATATGTGTATATATATATATATATATATATATATATATATATATATAAAAGAACCCGAATTGAAAGAATAGTCCCAACTTAATAAAAGAGTACCAATTATCCTTTAAAAAATAAGATATGAAGTTGTACCTCCTCAAAGAAAAAGCTTCTAACAACACTTAAAAGATTTTTTAAAAACTCACAAATTCAGACAAGATTTATAAAAACAGTACTATACTGCCCCTACATGTTCAAACTAGTAGTAACAATGACATTTTAAAATCTGAACTGATAATGTAGAGATATCTGTGGCTTATTGAAAAGCTGCTTAAGCTGTTTAAATTGCTCCCAAGTGAATAATCTGAGATCATCCACACATAAAAATGTAATTAAATATAGGAATAACCCAAAGATTTCAATTTTCATTTTCAAGACTAGTAAGGAGAACAAGTTTAAGAGAATTTCATCCAACATTATCATATATATTTTTTTTCTCTCAAAATAGATTTCCCCAACATTACATGTAGTGTTAGTTGCCCAGTCATGTCCGACTCTTTGTGACCCCATGGACTGTAGCCCGCCAGGCTCCTCTGTCCGTGGAGCTCTCTCGGCAAGAATACTGGAGTGGACTGCCATTTCCTTCTCCAGGCAATCTTTCTGACCCAGGGGATTAGACCCAGGTCTCCTGCACTGTAACTCGATTCTTTACTGTCTGAGCTACAGAGAAGCCACAACATTACATGGTCAATAAAAAACATAAGTAAATAAACAAATGGCTAATAAGCTATGTGCATTTGAGGTCAATACTTGTATATTAATGTCTGAGAAATACTGTTGAATTGTTTCCCCCAGATCTAAAAAAATTTCAATAAAATTCATAAACGTATACATAAACACTTACACACATAGACATTACCAAAACCACAAGAAAAACTTTTATTAATCTAATCTTAGGTTTACTTTTAAAAAACCTACTATAATTATTTTACCTTTTACCCATTGTAGGAATAAAGTGCTATATATGCAAATAAAGAGATGTGTTGCATTGCTAAGTTCTTGTAAAAGAAACTAAGAATGTCATTGGTTTTACCACAAATGGTAGTCCTTTCTAGTATTACTCCTATAGAAAAACATACCACATTTTTTAAAAATCCTACATTATAGTATCATTATTTACATCTGCCACAATTATATCTACCATTATTTAACTGATTTATATGTGAGACACATTCATTTATGCAAGTTTCCATTAAAAGGTCAGGGATAGGGTCAAGAACTCTAATTCTGACTTAGGAACAATCCAGGAAGAAATCACTGTGGCGAGCCTGATATTAAAGACTACAGTTTTCCAGCAAAAACATGAAAAACAAAATAGTATGGCATCATATTTAATTTTTCAGAGCCTCAAGATAATATTCTATGCTGGATACTACCCAGCAGTATTTGAAAACTTATAGATCATAATATTTTTCAATTAAGTTACCAACATAATGCTATCAAGTAAGGCAGAGTGTGTGCATATGTATTAATATGTATGTGTATGGAGGCATCCTTATATACATATGGAGAAACCATAACACAAATAAATGATCACCAACCCTCTTGGAAATGTGAAGTACTGATGCTGCTGCTGCTAAGTCACTTCAGTTGTGTCCGACCCTGTGCGACCCGATAGACGGCAGCCCACCAGGCTCCCCAGCCCCTGGGATTCTCCAGGCAAGAACACTGGAGTGGGTTGCCATTTCCTTCTCCAGTGCGTGAAAGTGAAAAGTGAAAGTGAAGTCGCTCAGTCCTGTCCGACTCTTAGCGACTGCATGGGATTTTCCAGGCAAGAGTACTGGAGTGGGTTGCCACTGCCTTCTCCGAAAGAGAAGTACACAACTGAATAAAAGTGTCTGGTGACACACTCTATCCTGAAGCAGACCAAACATGATGTCCATGAGTGTGCCTGTGTGCTCAGTCATGTCCAGCTCTTTATGACTCTATGGACTGGAGCCCACCAGCCTATCTCCCATGCAAGAATACTGAAGTGGGTTGCCATTTCTTCCTCTAGGGATCTTCCTGATCCAGAGATCAAACCCACGTCTGTTGCATTGGCAGGCGGATTCTTTACCACTGAGTCACCTGGAAAGCCCATCCTGTCCACACTGAGGTGGAAATCTCAGGGTCTGAAATACTAAATTATAAAAACAGTATGTCTTTTTTTTTTTTCTGTTTTGTTCAATACTGTATCTAGAACTGCGCCTGGAAACTAACAGATGCTTATTTACTGAATAGATTAATTAATCCGTGTTCCTCTGATTTTGATATGTGACCATGGAAAGGAGAAAATAAGATAAGTCTTTCAGAGACAGAAAAGCTTCAGTGGCCTTCTTAAGGGAAGGTCTTTGCTGCCTCATTCATCTTTGTTACATTAGCATCACACGCAAGGAGGATGTATATGCCTAATATGCATTAGCAGAATGAAAATTAATTTAGTGGTGTTAATATTTAGCAGAAAACTGAGAAAAATAAGCGGCTGACGTACTCCTTCCTCACTTAAAGTCTGCTAGTATAAGTTGCATTTAATCACTGAAGAAAAATAATACATAAGCTCTGAACTATCATCATACTATATGGAGCTGCCCATACTTGGGTTAATAAAATTTAGGTATTAATGTAAAGCATTTAAATATGAATGCAGACAGACTTAAGATAAGGCTTAGGTTACTTTGGCATTTCAAAGTATATTCCATTTTTTATATGTGGATGATAGCTGTCTGCAGTTAGTGCCACAATTTTGGAGAAAGCTGTGTTCCTGATTTCAAAACTTTCTGGAGTTTAGAAGGTAACATGGGACATATGCTGTGCATGGCAGAACACTTCTAGTATATCACATATGAACATTTCTGTAGCAAAATATACAAATATTCAGATAAACAATAAACATGAGTGTCTTATGTTAGTCAGGGTTAGATTTGGATAACTTGTTAAAGCATTTTGTTTTCAGGGCTTACTGGACTCTTGGTCTGCAGACAAGGGACCACAGGTTTATTTCATACTTGTTTACCCAGCCAGAAGCTTCGTAACCTGTTTATTTCTAGCATATTCTTCATCTGTCTCCCATACTCCACATCTTAAACTAAGTTAGTTTCTGTAAAATATGACCTACAAGTTTAAATAGGCTTGCCCTGATTGTTATCAACAAAAGGGGGTAACAATTCATGGCAGTTATTTCTATGCTGTAGTTGTAGATTTACAAACAATAATTTTCTTTGCATTAATATCTGACAACTGAGGCACAACATAATACTTTGACATCACAAGATGACAAAAACATCTAGAAAGCAATGTGATTGTGGTCATCATAAATTGTGAAAACAAAATATGAATTCAGTTCAGTTCAGTCGCTCAGTCGTGTCCGACTCTGCGACCCCATGAGTCCCAGCACGCCAGGCCTCCCTGTCCATCACCAACTCCCGGAGTTCACCCAAACTCCCGTGCATCGAGTCGGTGATGCCATCCAGCCATCTCATCCTCTGTCGTATTTTAAAATCTAGGATTACATGGCCAAAGTTAACCCTTGAAACCATTCCTTCAACAAATCACTATCCAGTCAATATACCATAGTTTTTAATGATGCTGTAGCTAGATACCCAGGTTAGAATCTTAGCTCCATCATCTAGTAGCTCTAGGACAAGTCAGCTAAACTTCCTACACCTCTGGATCCTATATCTACAAAACAGGGAGAACATAATGCAGTCTGTTACTTCATGAGGTAATTGTAAGGATTAAATGAGTTCATATGTGGAAAGTACTTAGACCAGTGTCTTCCCTGCATCCCATTAGACCCTATTATACTGTTACCCTGTTTTAGCAACATCAAACATTAGCATTACTTTCCTGCTTCCCTGAATTAGAATCTAAGCTCCATGAGGGCATGGCCTTTGTCCATCTGCTTCACTGTTACATCTACAGATTCTAGAAAAGTTTCCAACCCTGTTCTAAGTTAATACATATTTCAGGACTCTTATTACTATTAATAAATCTCATATCCAGAAATAAGTGAATAATTTGCAGTATAATTAATGTGAAAAAAAAAAAAAAAACCAATATGTGAGACCAAGCAATAACGCAAGTTTCTTCTGTCCACTTCTCTGATCATCTGCTTAGCAAACAACATCCTTCCAGTTTTAAAGGTGCTGTGAAGCCTTTCCTGAGCCATTGCACTGAGACCAAGGTGGCCCTCTCATGCTCCTACAGTATTTGGTGTAGGAGTCCATTTAAGCAACTACCCTTTTGTACTATAAGGGTTTATTTATGGTTTAACCACTAACTATAAAACGCTCAAGAGAACTGTGATTTTTCACTTTTGCATATCCACAGGAAGAAGGGAAGAATCATCTTTTTATTTACAGCTACTGCCTTGCACAATACAAAAAAATAAGACCACAAGAAAATTTAAGTTTATATTCTGCTTACTCATCTTCTGCATGATGTAGGAAACATTCTTAAGAAATTGACAGGATTTAAAACAAAATCTCCTGATATGTGGTAACCAGTTAATTCTTTTATTGATGAAATACAGTGACAATAAAAGATATCAGGTGATCTGGAAATGCCAGTTTTTCCCCAAGTTCCAATGGAATACATGTGTGGATAAAACTTTAGAAAGCTCCATTTTAGTTTATGCACTTAAAAAAAAAACAAAAACAGAGAATCTATTAAAATCACTCTCCAAACTTGCTCACAGCACCACTCTGTTCTTCTTTCTTTCCAAAGTTTTGTAATAGTTTTCATATTTTCTGACTTTTTTGGCTATGGCAGACTCTCATAAGTGCCATCTAAATGAGTATACCCTATGTTTGTTTCTCCTTCATTTTCAAAACTGCTAAGTAGTAATTACTTTTAAGATTAAGCATCAAACTGTATCTGAGTTTAGTTATATTTAGAAAATGAAATATTCAAAATCACAGCTGCACAGTCATTTGAAAGTATTTAGTAAACAAAAACATGTCATATTCTAACAGTATCAAAACTCCTTAAAGAATTTTCTAGACTTAACAAAAACTTCAACAAATTGGTCATACATAAAAAGATATTAAAGATAATTTCTGAAGTCTAACAGTTTATAGCCTCAAGTGAGGAGACAAGACAACTAAGGGAAACTTTCAAATACCACCACTAGACAGTCCATGGAAGTCTAAGAGCCAAAGGTAACGGCCACAGCTACAGTACGCTCCCCTCGTGGGCGAGGACAAGGGTGGAAGCATCAGTGCCGGGAGGAAGGTTCCACCCAGAGAGAGAAGCTTGGCTGTGAGGTCATGGAAAGGATTTGGAGAAAGTGGCACAAATGTAACTGGCAGATACAGAATAGACCAGTATGGGGGAGGGGAACATGATGCTGGCTTTTTAAAGGTTTCATTATTTCTGTAGGTTAAGGAAATATCCAACTATTTCCTCTTGACTAAGAGTTCCATGAAACAAACTTTGAGTCTCGTGAAATCTCTTTTGGGCATCAAGACATTTTAGAAGAGCAGATTTGCTACAACTACTTTAAAAAAGAATTAATCATAGCTAGACTAGAATTAAAAAATAAAAATAAAAGGTAAACCTGGATTGGGGCAAAAGGCAAAGCTATGTCAGAAATGTAAGACCAAGTTGTAGTGCTTTAAGAAACAGGCAAGTATTTCTGGCAGCTGCGTTTGCTAGCATGAAAAGTACTCCTGTAGTAGAGATTATTAATAGCAATATACTTTGGGAGAGGCTGTCATTTAAACTGTACAAACATCACACTAAAACTCAGAAATATAAACGTATAAACTAAGATGACAAAAACTGAGATAACCATAAGATAGTAAAAATATATAAATCAATGATAAATTATAAAACTACACATATGGATCATCTGTGCAGATAAAAAAAGACGATAGCTTTAAAACTATGGGAAGAGTACAAGAAAATTATAGCTAAAAATAATATACATGGCAGGTCAATGGAAAATATTATTTTCCAGAAATAAGTTTTTAAAATCACATTAGCAACAAATAATTTCTTGTTCTATTTGTATATTTTCCTATTGAAGTTTTAAGTATAACATATATAATTATTTTCTCAAAATGAAAAAACATTCCTTCAATAGAAAACTTAGAACAATAAACACTGAAATATATTATCAAGTAAAATCCATAAAACTTGGTCATACTAGAAATAAATTTGCTTAAAATATGATTTCTTTCTCTTGTTAAACAACATTGGAAGTCCCTCATGTTGGTTTTGATTTGATACAGTCTTTCTGGAAAACAATTTAGTAGTATTTATCAAGAATCTAAAAAAAAATTCATACTCCTTGACCCAATAATTCTACTTCCAGAATAAAGTGTATAGGGACATTAAAGATTTATATATAAAAAAGTTCAAAGCAGGTCACTGACCAAATTAGCAACAGTAGGAAAATGATGATACATCCACTTGACAGATTATAATACACTTTTGAATAACTACAGCCATAGAGAACTACCAGCGATACCTTAGAAATGAATTAAAGTATCAATTAAAAAATTATCTCCTTATAATTTTTATTGTGGCTATTTGTGAACAGTGGAATTACTGATAATTTAGGAAAATTGAAAAGAAACACTTCTGTATTTTACATACTGAGCATATCTAATTTTTATAAAGAGAAGTAGAAGATATTAACTATTCCAAGAAAATAAAAATTCTCTATATCATCACTCAACTCAGAGGATTTAGGGGATTATCAAACTTCTCAGGAAGGTAGTACCTCACTAGTTTGCTTGAACAACAGAACTTATAATGGCTTACAAAATCTTCATACAAATGAAAATTATACTGTAGAGTAAATAATTAGAGAGGTTGTTTTCTGAAACAAAGGCAATACAACTGTCTGATAAAACTGGCAGATATATGCTGAAAAGTCTATTAAAGGAGCCTAAAAAAGTATAGATAGCTTGAACTAACTGAAGATTATACATATAAAACAACAAAATAGATTATGCCTAAATGAGAATAAAATTTTGAATACAGGGTATTCTTAAAAATTAGTATCATCAATAATTCAACAATGAAGAAAAAAACTTGAATCCAAGAGAATACAGAAGCTAAGAGACGTATAATGTTATTTTAAATTTTTGTCATCACAGGCAAAAGTATTAATTGAACAAACCGATGAGAATGGAACTGCACTTCAGTTTGAAGATGGTTAATCTGTCAGACACGCTGTTCTGACTGGTTGCCTACCAAACACAGACCCGGCAGTATGACAAAGGTTCTCTCCTTAACCAAACTCTATAATCAGGCTCCTTTGAGCTCTTTTTCAACGAGGCCCTGCCCTTGGGCATGTTCTCAAGAACCAAATTTTAGCAAGAATCCTGCTAAATCATATTAACCAGAATTCCCCACCCTTGATATTGATCACACTCGGGACCCGAACCTCCCCTCCATATCTGCTGGGTTCGCCAGTCTCCCGTCCCCCAGGTGATGTTTGACCACCTTGATTAATTCATTTAACCAGTGTCATCCTGTTAGCCCTGATATTTTAGTAATTATCTACCATCTGACCTTCTAACCTGCTTTATGGCTGTAAATTCGTACTTGTAAGAGTTGAGCCCAATCTGCCTCCCCTACTGCAAGCCTCCCTAGTAGAAGTCCCTTCCCAGGTGGCACTAGCAGTAAAGAATCTGCCTGCCAATGCAGGAGATGTAAAGAGATGTGGGTTCAATCCCTGGGTTGGGAAGATACCCTGGAGAAGGCCATGGGAACCCACTCCAGTATTCTTGCCTGGAGAATCCCATGGACAGAGGAGCCTGTCAGGCTATAGTCCATAGGATCGCACATAGTTGGACATGACTGAAGCAACGCAGCATGCACAGAATAGTCACAGTCCCTACATGTACCACGACAGTCCTCCTGAACATCTGTCTTGATTTTAACAAGGGTTATGAATAACTTTTTCTTTATCAGGTACCATCCCTCAGCTTATAAAGACAATAAACATATATACTCTTTGAATATTTCTAGTTTTTTATGACTATAATCACTGCATCATCTGTGGGATAACTTTACAAATGAAACATTTTAAAAAGAGAGTACACAAAAAATACTCAATCTATAAAAATAATATGCTACCAAAGTTATCTTTAGGTCAATTATTTGAAGCTTTGAATGATTTTGTCAAAGAAACAATGTCAACATTGATATGTTCCCAGGCTTACCCTTCAAAATATAAACAGTGGTTGAAAACAGTTTAAGTTCATTTTAAAAAGAAGGTCAAAAAACATAGTAGAAAGAAAATAGCTACTACCTGTAGCACTGGAGAGTCCTGAGGTTAAACACCAGCTTTACTATTTACCAAGAAAATTGGGGATAGGTAACTTGTTTGAGGCCTGGCTTTCAAGTATACCAAGTGGAGATAATACCTAACTTACAATATTAACAAACATTTAAAAATTAATTAAAGTACATAAAATGGCTGGAGAATACACAGTATATTTAGTAGGTTATTTTACAATGATAGCAAGGCTTTCCTGGGGCTCAGTGGTAATGAATCCTCCTGCCAATATAAGAGATGCAGTCTGATCCCTGGGTTGGGAAGTTCCCCTAGAGAAGGAAATGGCAAGCTCTCCAGTATTCTTGCCTGGGAAATCCCATGGACAGAGGAGCCTGGCAAGTTATAGTCCATGGGATCACAAAAAATTCAGACACAACTCAGTGATTAACCAACAACTGTATATTGAGAAGGTAAATTAATAAGTAGTATGTAAAAATTCTAGTGATTAGGCACATAAACATTTTTTTCTACATAGCTACAAAAGAATTAGAAGAGAGAATCAACATTTCTAAAGGAATGAAAGGCTTATGGCTCTAACAATCTTTCTAAAACTTTACTGTTAACTGAAACTTACATTCAAACAAAAAGATGTATGCACAAGAAGATTTACTATGGTAGTACTGTAATCCTAAAAACCTATGTCACTGTTTCATGAATAAAGTTTTATTAAAACACAATCATGTCCATTTTCAAACAATGGCAGCTACTTTCAAACAATGGCAGAGCTCAGTAGTTCTATAGTGACTATCTGGTCCACAAAGCCCAAAATAGTTGCCGGCCCTCTGTAAAAAAAGGACCCTTGTGGACCCTTGACTTAAACTAACGCTAAAGAATCTGCTTGCAATGCAGGAGACATAGGTTTGATTCCTGGGTCACAAAAGTCCCCTGAAGGAGGGCATGGCAACGCACTCCAGCATTCTTGCCTGGAGAATCCCAAGGACAGAGGAGCCTGGTGGGTTACAGTCCATAGGGTCACAAAGAGTCAGACACGACTGAGCGACTGAGTATGCATGTATGCAATGGTAACAATACACAGAGTGATATTAACTCAAATATTTTCTCAAATGACACAAATGTTCTATTTTAATTTTATCTCCATTTTCATTTTAAAGCAAAGCATTTATTTTTAAACATGGACATGGTACTTTAAACAGAACTTGGTATAGAATATAACCACTACAAAATTATTTTCGACTATCAGAAAACTAGTCCTATATCTCATCGTTGCCTGAGATATATGGTCCATATATCTCATCCGCACCATACTGCCTGCCGCTCACCTCCCTACAGCTTCCACCAGCAGTTTGACCCCATTCCCTTACTCAGCTCTGCTGCTGCTGCTTATGCTACACAACTGGCATGTGGTTCAAATCCAAGAATATAAATGCACTCTCAAACACATTTTTCTATAAACCAACAGTCAACCAGGTATCTTTAAAAGCCTGGATATAAACCATGAATTTCATGTCATTTGGAAATTTCTACCAACAAGTAACACTGAAGAATACCCTCATGAGAACGTTGTAAATGCTTAAAAGTCTCCAAACAAAAACAAAAAGAGTTCAAGATTTAAGCCTTCAAGTGAATTTTCTTTCAACATACTATTATTAATTGCAAGATACTATTATTTCTCTTATCATCAGAAAGCAAAAAATGGTGCCAGATAAGCTATGAAATTCCAACAAGACATATCCTAATTTCATACATGTTTAAAATGTAGAAAAATAATGTATCTTAGGATTTGGAAATAGAGTATTACCATATAGGCATTCCAATTTCAAAGAAAAATAAAACAATTTTCCAGTGATTTTATAAACCAAGTTTTTCTTGTAAATTTTCTCTCCCTTTAAAGGATGATCAGTTATTTTAGAAACCAAAATCATTTACATAATAATAAATTAGACTAGCAGTACTGATAGTACTTAATGATGGAGTAAATTAATTCCGTGAAAGTATTTCAAGAGCTATAAATTGAAGTTGTAGTTATGAAAACTATTCCAAAGAATTTTTCACAATTTAAAAAATTATTTTATTGTGCAAACATTCAATAGATCAACACCTATGATGAATGGAGGGGCAATATCATATTTTTCAACTTTTAACGGGTCAAACCTACACAGAGTCTTGTAAGAGGTCACACAGTATTATCTCACTACTTAGAAGAAAAAAATGGCCTACAAAACAGAGAAATCTACACACATGTGGCCAGTGTATAATAATCTGACTAAAAATGAAAGATATACTGGATGTTAGATACAAAATATGATTAATCACATATAACACCAGAAGTCTTTTCAAAATCTTTGATAAAAAATACATTTAAAGTGTCTATCATTAACATTACTAAGGGAAAATAAGTAAGTTAAACAACAAAGAACATGTGAATCAATTTAAAGCTACTTAACCAGTTGCAAAAAGGAGGGGATGGGGATATAATTACACTAGCCCTCTAATATTTCTAGTAGTCAGAGTCAATGAGTTATGCAATAGTAAATTATTGGCAGGCAGTCTAAAAATGAGTGTGTTAATTCTGTTTTCTAACTATCTTCCCCTAATTTAGAATGATGTTCTAGTTCGAATTCTACTTTTCAAATTTAGTACTCTTCTGTAATTACAAATGCCAGGCTATAATTTAACGTTAACAGTAACCTAGAAAAGTCGAACTGAATAGTGACCCTAGGAAACCCTCAAGGAAAGCCTTCAAGTTGTCTATTAAATTTTCTTAATAGAATCTGCTCCTGATTCTTTTAAGTTTCATGTAAAGATGAAGACAGAAAACATGCATTGTGACATAATGAAGTAATCCGTCATACACTGTACTTAAGTTTATTAGAAATATTTAACAAGAAAAAAATTATCTTGATTGACAGTATCTTAACCCCTCAATTAAAAAATTCCAATTTATTTTCCTTAATTTGATGGTTTACTTGTATTGATATTTTTTTACAGAAGTATTAAAATAAAAAATAATTTATTAATGACCTTAAAGAGGCTACTAGAGGCCTCTGTGTAAACGCTTAAATCAGAGCAGTGACCTCATTCAGAAGTTATAAAAGTGACAAAGCGAAAGAAGAAAAGATTTAAAGAAAAAAAGAAACACTTTCTGAAAACATAGTAAAGAAGAAAATGAGGGGACAGAGAGATTTATATTTTATATTCAATGTTTAATTTGTATTACATTTAAAACCTACTTAAAATGCTTTTCAACATGGCTACCACTTATTTGGAGTAGAAGTAGAAACAGTTCAAAAACTAAAGTAATTAGAAAACGTATTTTTACAAAGACTATTTAAGTCCCAGCAAATAAAGAGGAAAAATATTTTTCAGGTACTATAAGTTAACCTATTTGTTTAATAGAATATTTGTCTTTCAGTTAAAAGAAAAGAGGAGAGAGTTAAAAAGGACTAAAACACTAATAGTATGGATATGTGCATCTCTGACAGGTATTTTTTGGTTTAATGTATTCAGGATCCTAAACATAACTAGATCTAAAATATATTACTCTAGTTAATAATTCAAAATGGCAATATGAAGTAACTCAAAAAATACAACAAAACCATTAATTACAGGGTCAAAACTTGGAGGGGATGAGAATGTTATCCTGAAGAACATACAGAAAATCATAACCTGATTACAGATTAGTACAAATTCTACAAAATGTTTGTTACTTCAGGATTGTCTATATATAAACTATATCGTAACTGCCACACAACAGCACACTAGTTTTATTTTACATAACAGCAAAAAGTAATGTCTCTATTATGTTAAGTTTAATTTAAAAAATAGTGATTTAAAAATAATCTAGCTTCAAGTGCCAGATAAACTCTTTATAAGAGCTAGATACTGTAATTCCCATGTTAAAGGACAGTCCCGCCAGCTCTTTACTTTTCCCACAAAATAAACACAATAAATTTGGGTTTTCAGCATTTGCCAACATATTTCAAAACATGGTTTTTAAATTTACTAATTTTAAGTAAGTTTAAAGAATTCTAACACCATAAAAATAAATGAGAGAGACAAAAAGGTAAATTAGGTAACCTTGCCCTCAAGACTCTCTATCATGTTACTAAAACTGTCACTTACAGAAGTTTTCAGGGGCGACATAATGCTCTGATAGTTTTAGTTATAAATATCAATTGAAATTTGAAGCATGTTTTCACCAAAAGAGGCAGAAGTAGTTCATTTAAACAAATATTCCTGTTTTTCAAATGTGTGAGACTTACCCGTCTTCGACAAAAGGGGAGGCCTTGGGCAATGATGCTAATGCTAAATATCTTCATCACGGTTTGATGTGGTAGAGGCTCTTTTGCACTTTTAAGATCAACAGGAACCAAGCCATGGTTTAGAGTAGCCTTTCCCGGTTTTGACATTTTAAAACTCCTCTTGGCTGATGAACACTCTCTACATGTAATACAGGCACATTACTAAAAATTCTAACCACCAAACTAAAATACAACTTTCTAATTAAAAAAAAAAGGCTGAGAACCCAAGGCCTGCTGCTTTTGTCTTTCAACCTTCTCCTACCAAATGTCCTGACCTGTCTGAGGCTTGGTGAAGTGCAAACTATCCTAGAATAGCCAGGAATTATAAACTACTGAAGTGAAAGCTCCTGCTCCTGCCAGTCAAACAGCTGGTGAACCTCCCTTACAAAGTCAGTAAGACAACCAGAGCAGGGCTGTGCTACAGGGTCCCTTTGAAAACTTCTCCAGTGACTAACCTAGGTATACTCCCTAGAAAGTGAAAGTAAACTTTTCTCTATAAAAATCCAAAAGTTAATCACTGTATTTTCTTTTGAATATTTATCGCCTTTCTTAAGCAAATATCAGCATTATTATTTTAGGAGTGTTTTGAACTGTGCTTCAAATTTAAGGGCAGTATTTATGCATGCTCAAAAACTATAAACATACATTTGTCCTATCTTAGAATGTCCTCATTCAGAATGAGCACTGTATCTTCAAGTGTTTGTCTTTAGTAAGCTCTTTTCCTCTTCCATTCTTTATCTCATACTCACTAAGACATTAAATCAACTCTAGTTCTGGATAGTTAATAATAAACACTGCAGGTTAGTCTTAACACGTGACATTTTAGTTGTTTGCAAATTTCAGTTCAAGCTCTGTAATTCTGAAATACTTAGCAATTCCACTTGAAAGTATAACAGTGCCGTGACTGATTAAATATATTTTAAAACCCCAATATTTATAAATATAACCTGTGGTGTAACTAAAGTAAAATGAATACTGACTAACCAGCTCATCACAAATACTTAGGGCCTAATTTCTCTGA
Organism: Bos indicus x Bos taurus; assembly: GCF_003369695.1. NCBI lineage: Eukaryota > Metazoa > Chordata > Mammalia > Artiodactyla > Bovidae > Bos > Bos indicus x Bos taurus. Next base: position 67,358,483 of record NC_040092.1, read on the forward strand.
TATACCACAGTCAGATATATCTTTCTAAAACATGGAGATGGAATGTGCTATACAATCCACTTCTCAACAGCTCTGAATGGTTCCCCAATGCCTAAGATAAAGTTTGGAGATGAAAACTCTCCTCCAAGTGGCCCCAAACTCATCTTTCTAGCATTATCTCAAATAGTTTCCTAAATTAACCACTTATGCCACGTTAATCTTTATGCTACATTTCATATGCAAGCCCACAAACTAGAACGTTATGAAGATTTTAAAAAATCTTAGTGTGAGAATGGGTAGTAGTTTTGAAACAGATGATCGATAACAGATGTGAACTATGCATTCACAATGGTCAGCCACTTAGCCTGTTCTCTCCTTCCATTCTATTTTCTTCTTCCAATAGCCAGTCATCTCACTTCTCGCTCTTCTCAACTGTATTTATAGATTTTTAGAATGTGATATGGAGAGAATTAGAAAAGAGAAATGTCAGAAATGGGTGATTTCTTCTTTGATTCTGGAGAGACCTATCTTACTAAATATTACCAAGTGGGTTGCTGGGAAGGCAATCCACACACAAGAAATACCCCTGGTCCAGCCATGATGCTATTTTCTTAAAGTACACCCTTCTCTGACATCACAATTTAAAATGAATTAATACTTGAAAATGCAAAATCATTAGCAGAGGTGACATTTTTAGTTATACAAAAGTAAACAACTGCATTCATCCAAGTAGATAGATAGATATATTGGAGAAGGCAATGGCACCCCACTCCAGTACTCTTGCCTGGAAAATCCCATGGACAGAGGAGCCTGGCAGGCTGTAGTCCATGGGTCGCTAAGAGTCGGATATGACTGAGCGACTTCACTTTGACTTTTCACTTTCATGCATTGGAGAAGGAAATGGCAACCCACTCCAGTGTTCTTGCCTGGAGAATCCCAGGGACCGGGGAGCCTGGTGGGCTGCCGTCTATGAGGTTGCATAGAGTCGGACACGACTGAAGTGACTTAGCATAGCATATATATATATATAGACCAATAAGCACATGTAAAGATGCTCAATATCACTAATAAAATCATTAGGGAAATGCAAATCAAAACCTGACCCACACTGCACATTCATTAATATGGTTATTACTTATACACACACACAGAAAAATAAGAGTTAGCAATGATGTGGAGAAACTGGGACCCTTGTGTGCTGTTGGTGGGAATGTAAGACGGACATAGCTACTGCAGAAAATAGAGAGATTCCTCAAAAAATTACTATATGATCCAGCAATTCCACTTTTGGATATACACCCAGAAGAACTAAAACCAGGGCTCACACAGATACTTGTACACCCGTGTTCATAGCAGCATTATTCACGAAAGCCGAGAGGTGGGGAAACCACCTAAGGAGCCACTGATGGACGAACGGGTGCAAACAAAGAACATCATTCAGCCTGAAGAGCAAGAAAATTCAGACATAACAGGTAAATTTTGAAGATAAGTGAAATAACTCAGTCAAAAAGGAAAAATATTGTATGATTCCACTCATATGCGGAATGAGGAGCTAGTGTTCAAAGGGTACAGAATTTCTGTTGGAAAAGATAAAAACAATTCTGGAGATGACAGTGCTAACGGTTGCACAACACTGTTAATGCACTTAAAGCCACTGAACTGTACCCTTAAACACGGTAAATTTTATGTTATAGGTATTTAATCACAACAAAAACAATGTTTTAATAAAAAAGTAAATGACTAAGAATACTACTATAATCACTGGGGGAAAAAACCAATAGAGATCTAGGGATAGGAGAGAAGGTACTAGAAAACTGTAAGTTGATACGACAGAAAAAGCTGAGACTGATATCTAAGAAACACGTCTACGGCCCCACTGAACTATTTACTACCTTGCAGAATGAGTGTCTCTAGCCTCATTCTAGTCTTGGCATTTCATCCGGTGCTCACTTTATTTCTTAACACAAGTATAATCTTTAAAAAAAAAAAAAAAAAATAACCTTCAGTCGTATAGTGTTTTTTTCTCCTTATTAGGAAAATCCCTTCGTTGAAGCTGCTCACGCAGAATACCCTCCTCCAAGTTACTATCAGTGTCTACTTTGTTAATACAGCTTTATGCAGACTGACATTATTCTTAAAAAAAAAAAAAATCTCTCAGTGATATCTCTGAAATTAGTTAACTAACCCCTCAAAATTCATTTCTTAGAACCACACAGAAGATATACTTTAAACTATGGTGTTATTTCAATCCAGAAAAATTAGAAGAGTGTACTACATTCCACTTGTTTAACTGTTTTGTAGAGAAAAACGAATCAGATGAACTCCAATTTCAACTTGCACTTAATAAAGATACCATAATAAAGATGAAAATCAGCTTTCCCTTTTCTATCCAAAAACTTTGTAATCACATGCATTTACAGGTAGATAGCCTGAAGGTAAGGATGACATGAAGTTCTCTAATCTTCTTGGATTCTGATCCTAAAGCCGGGAAAGGGGAGGAGATTTGGAATTGTAAGGAATTTGGACTGGGGAAATTAAAACTAAAATAAACAGGGCTCATTTTACTGCTTTTAAGAGGGCAAAATTATTAATTTTGATAATTAAAATTAAAAACGAAAAACTAGTTTTACTTCATCAGAAATTATTTATGGTAATAATAGAAATGAACATTAAAGCAGTTTTGTATATTACATGTTGTGTTTTACACTAGATATCAAGTTTTTTTATCAACTCATTTTTAAAATCAGGAAGTAGCTGCCCTCAACTGGATAGTATGGAGCACTGCAACTCAAGCAAACACTTAAATTACGTGTCTACAATACACTTCTGTGAAAAAGAGACAATATTAGTGATTGAGCACAGTGAGTACTAATTCCCAAACTACTGTTTCATCTTTTTCCTGAGCAATCAGGTTAACAGTACTTGTAAAGCAATGTTCTAAATCAGCATGTGTGTGTGCTCAGTCGTATCCGACTCTGCAACCCCGTGGACTGTAACCTGCCAAGCTCCTCTGTCCATGGGATTCTCCAGGCAGTAATACTGTAGTGGGTTGCCATTTCCTTCTTCACTAAATCAGCATGGAAATGACCAAAATACAAAACCTTCAAATACAGAAGAAAACCCTAGTCAATGAAGGAAACTGTAGACAACATGTAGGAAAATCCCAATGGCTAATATTTTAAAATGCAGCTGGTTCCATGTGTTCAAGAAAAAGAATTTTTGGTCTAAATTATGCTTTTAGAAACATTAAAGATAATCTTAATTATGAACCCCCATCCAAACTGGGATTTTTCAAAACAGACAACCTCTTTTTAAAATGGTATCAAATATTACAGAAGTATCATAAGTCAGTCGAAATATTGATGCTGGAGTCAAACTGCCATAGTTCAAAGCTGGGTTCCATCACTTGTTAGTGCTATGTCCTTAAATTGATGCCTCTATGCTTCAATTTCATCTATACAGAACTTACCTCACAGGACAGTTATCAAGATTGCATCAGTTAATGTAAGCGAGACACAGAACAATGCTTTACATTAGTAAGTGCTCAACACTGCTAGCTGCCATTGCTACTAGGATAAAAAAAAAACCATAGAGCTTTGTGGATTACATTTCAACCTTAACAATCACTAAGAAAGCAAAGATGCAAAATCCAGCTATGGTAATTTTGGACTAGAATGTTTTAAAACACAATCCTCAACAATTTTTACAAAGACTTCTTAAATTTTTTCAAAATTTTATTTAAAAATTAAGCTGGAACATCTTAGTAGTTGTGTTGTAACATTTTAAGATTCCAGATATCACTATCCATCCAAAAAGAACTCAATATTGGGGAAGCTGTGATAGAAGATTCTCTATTCAAGATATTTTGCCTGCTTATCACTCTCTGATTATCTTTCTTCTAAACATTTGCATTAGCCACAGATTATTAAAATATAAATGCTATATGTAACAAAATACCAATGATATGGTATTTCTAAAATGTATTACAGTTCCATACATTCCAATTCTCTTACAACAATGATAAGATTTACAGCAGCTTATTCTGGATTTTGACTGCTTCTTTCATTCATTATTATATAGAAGGCCTGTGATTTAACTGCTCCAGACCAAAGTCCACAGCATATGAGCAGCATAAAGATTTTCTATTTTTCATAAACTATTCTTGAATCAGCTAAAACAAATCACTTGAGAAGATACAAATTAACCTGTAAGTATTTCTAATTTTGTACCGTAAGTTTTCAAAGTCTCATATCAAAAACAGGGAAACTATCATTTATTATGTCTGTGAATTTAAGCAACAAGTGACTTACTCTTTTGTATGAACAGAAACAGAAAATTTCCAGATTCCAAAAATTATACTACCACTGAGCACCGAAGAATTGATGCTTTTGAACTGTGGTGTTGGAGACGACTCTTGAGAGTCCCTTGGACTGCAAAAAGATCCAACCAGGCCACCCTAAAGGAGATCAGTGCTGGGTGTTCACTGGAAGGACTGATGCTGAAGCTGAAACTCCAATACTTTGGCCACCTCATGCGAAGAGTTGACTCATTGGAAAAGACCCTGATCCTGGGAGGGATTGAAGGCGGGAGGAGAAGGGGACGACAGAGGATGAGATGGCTGGATGGCATCACAGACTCGATGGACATGAGTTTGGGTAAACTCTGGGAGTCGGTGATGGAAAGGGAGGCCTGGCGTGCTGCGATTCATGGGGTCGCAAAGAGTTGGACACAACTGAGCGACTGAACTCAACTGAAAGAGGAATAAATCAGAATCAATATCCTTTGGAGATGAAAATATGGTATTATAAAGCATATTCATTTATTCTGGGATACAGAGTGAGGCAGATTACTCTCTGTATCTAAGTCATTGTTTTTTAGTCTTTCCTAACCGTAGGTTGTTCTTGTTCAATCACTATGTCATGTTCGACACTTTGCGACTGAAACATCAGGCTCCTCTGTCCTTCACTATCTCCCAGAGTTTGCTCAAATTCATGTATACTGAGTCAGTCATGCTATCTAACCATCTTATCCTCTGCCACCCTCTTCTCCTTTTGCCTTCAATCTTTCCCAGGATAGGGTCTTTTCAAATGAGTTGGCTCTTGGCATCCAAGCCAAAGTCCTGGAGCTTCAGCTTCAGCATCAGCCCTTCCAACAAATATTCAGAGCTGATTTCCTTTAGGATTGACTGGCTTAATCTCCTTGATGTCCAAGGGACTCTCAAAAGTCTTCCTCTTCAGCACCACAGTTCAAAAGCATCAATTCTTTGGTGCTCAGCCTTCTTTAAGGTCCAAACTCTCAAGTCCATACATGAATACTGGAAAAACCATAGCTTCAACCATACCGACCTTTGTCAGCAAAATGATGATTCTGCTTTTTAACACGCTATCTAGGTTTCTCACAGTTTTCCTTCCAAGGAGCAAGCATCTCTTAATTTCATGTTTACCAAACTGGCATAAATGGTGATATTTGGAGTGCATTTGACTTTTTTAAATGAGTAACTGACTTTGGATTTTGTTCCCATATTTTGCCTTAGAACTTTAGGTTGTTAATATCAAGATGATACTTTTCCTCACTATTTTCATTAAACGTTTAAAGAAATATTTGTGATAAAACAAAAACCCAACTCTTGGGTTGAATTAAGTATTTCAGAAATGTCTAGTATGAAGTTCTCAGTGACTATAACATAACTTGCCTCAAGATCAAGTTCAACTCTTATAGTCTGTGCTGGGTTACCCCAGCTGTTAAAACTGGTCTTACACAGCTGCTCTCCAAGAATTTAGCAGATGATTATTATAGCTACACCTTTAAGTCAACAATGACAAAAATGACATAGTAATTACAGGTATTTCAATCATGCAAAAACTTCATGTGATGATAGAGTAATTTAAAAGCAACTTAATTTTCTCCAATTCACAAATAAAACTTTAGTACAAGAAAGAAGACAAAAACTTCTTTAATTTCAGCTTTTCAAGGTCCATAATTTAACTTACTTTCATGAACAAGTTTAAGCACAAAAGTTTCATTAATCTTTCAGTTAAACTAAAGACATTTTATCAACCATTTATTTCTCTCGTAAAAACTCTGAAAAATGCTACAGACCAGGGAGTAATAAATAAGGACATAATACTATACTTCTTTAAAGTACCATAAGTAATATAGGGTTGTTGTTTTTTTCTATACCTTAAAAAAATTAAACTGAGCTATAATGCAGAAGTTCACCAAATTGATGACTTAATACATTGTAGGAATTTATCCTATGAAAAATAAATATAAGGTATTTGACAGTGTTAACAATTTAAGAAATTAAATAGTAAGGAGGGGGGAGATAATTATATTTCCTACACTGTTGAATTTTTGATGTAATTGTAAGTAAAAATCAGTTATTTTGAGTGAGGTAAACATAGTTCTATGACGTCAGTTATACAATTTATAGTAATATACTATCACAGCATCTGAGATTTAACAATATTCACTGAATAATTTATTCATTATAAATATTCACTTATCAATATTCACCTCAAATTTAAGTGCAGAATTATTTTGAGTATAGAAAATATTTTAATATCTTAAACGGGTTGACAGCTGATTCCATCAGCCCCTTTACACTGTCAAAATACATAGTCAACAAAATCATCATCTGATAAACATCAACATTAATTTTATAGCTGAAGTTAAACTAAACTGACAGCTCAAGTTTTCATTCTTCCCAATAAATAAAACACTGTTTATCAAGAAAGATTAAAAGCAAAGAAAACGACAAAATTCAGTCCCTACAGTAATGATTATGCCTGAAACAGAAAGCTCTCAGGATGGAGGGGGGCAGTCGAGGGGTGCTAGGAGACTCTGAGATCAACAGGAGAGCTAAAGGAAGTTTGCAGCTACAGAGCCTAGAAAAAAATATACGTATTATTTCAGAGTGGTACAGTGATGTGAGGGAAGGATACAACACTGACTTGAGTTCCTTCCTAGTAGGCCATGATTTCTTTCACTTAATATCATGACAAGACTGTGAGGTATCATTCACTTATATTTTAAGGAATTACACAAAATACAGATATTACCTATGAAATCTGTTTTAGTTGAGTCTGATTTTTATGAAGTACAAATGAAAAACATAAAGTTATAAAAGCAAAGAAATGACCTCCCATAGCACACTGGGCTTCTCAAAGGTGGCCACAGCAATGCCCCCCATCTTTGCAATCTGTTCTGACAGCATACTGCGACACTCCTTCATTGAGAAGTGAGTCTGTTTCAACCAAGACAGAATGTGACTTCCTAGGATAGGCTGTAAGCAGGAGACTCCATACCCCTCTCGCTTGCTGGAATACTCACAAGGTAGCTCTGCTGTAAGCAGTCTGACTGCCCTGAGGCACCATACCATGAAGCAGCCCAAACTAACCCAGGTGAAAAGACTGCATCTGGCTAAGTCCTGAGACCACACGAGGAGGAAAAGACTCTTGGCTAGCGCTCAGCTGTTCCAGACGCCTGGGGTTTCATCCCCAGCTACCATCTGACCTCAACCCTAAATCGACAATTCCCAACTGAGCCCTTTCTAAATTCATAACCTACAAAAACAATGAGAAATAATAAAATAATTGTTATTTGCAAAACTTTGAGGTGCCAGTTAGGTGGCAATAGATAACTGAAACATCTTACCGAACAGGGAGCTCCAAGAACACTGGTTTACTGTTGTAACACGATAAATAGTCATCCTAGTAGAACTTTCATTTCAAAATTTAATGAGAATGGAAAAGATACCACGTGAGCTAGAATGAAAACTTAAATGAGTAAGTATTTGGAGATTGGTAAAAACTTTGGTGACAAATTCCCACCTTGATAATGCCCATTAGAAATGTGGCGTTTAGCAAGTCTCTGGTTATTTTAATAATAAACTTGACAAACTGTTACATATTGGAGAAGGCAATGGCACCCCACTCCAGTACTCTTGCCTGGAAAATCCCATGGACAGAGGAGCCTGGTAGGCTGCAGTCCATGGGGTCGCTTCGAGTCGGACCCGAATGAGCGACTCCACTTTTACTTTTCACTTTCATGCATTGGAGAAGGAAATGGCAACCCACTCCAGTGTTCTTGCCTGGAGAATCCCAGGGATAGGGGAGCCTGGTGGGCTGCCATCTATGGGGTCGCACAGAGTCGGACACGACTGAAGCGACTTAGTAACAGCAGTTACATATTACTTTGACTTGGACTTATATCCAAACTAGTTTGATATGTGACTAAGAAAGGAAAAATCAACTCACTTTTTCTGTTTCCTACAATCACGCCTTTGTCTTCATTCTAAGCAAAATTCAAATGCCTAGAGAGGCGTGCAGGTAAAATAAAGGAGAGAAACAGGTCAGGGTTAAGGACTAGAGAGGCCACTTAAAAGGTATTTTAACTGCTGTCATGTAAACACATGAACCCAGTGAGGCCAGACAGTTTACATTTGCAAAAGAAGGTGAAGGATCAATATTTTCTACGTGAACTTTACAGATTTTCATGTATTTGCAACATATTTAAATTTGTTTTAAAAAATCACTACATAAGATATTAATTTGCAATCTCTGCTCTGTTCTTTTCTAAGGAAACATAAAAATATAATAAAGATTAAACATAAGATTACTGATTTCTAAATGATAAAGAATAATGATTCTAAATGTTTTAATCTTCTTTTCTATAAAAGGTAACAGAGAGAAATAAGAAATAAACCAGAAAACTGAAAATTTAAGTAATAAACATTATAAATGCACCTCAGCATATTTAAATTTTTTACCCATTAGACCCTAAAACAGATGGTGGTATATTGGTAAAGTACAAACAATTCATTCCTGACAATTAAATTTATAATGTTGACATATAACACCAACATCTATAGCTAACCAAATGAACGACTCTTGGCACTTAGTTCTTAAAATTGACCAGTATTCTCTTCATATGTCCATTTTTCATTTGCATCTGATTTCAAAACCTAGAAATTGTCATTTAAGGCCAATCAGAAACATGGGGGAGGGGAGAGCATTTTTCACTTTGAAAGTACAGCATCTTCTAAAAGCAACTGTTATTCTAAAACACAGAAGTTATCTTTAATAGTAGCCTTAGCAAAGACCACTGAACAGAAGAACATGGTACATTTCAATGAAATATCCTTTTCTGGAACCATCCCGCTCAATCTTATACATTATTTTTAGCCCTGGTGACCTATAAATATAATCATCATTCTTCTATTTACACTTCATATAATTAGAGGTTAAAGTTTACAGGCAAAGTGCTACTCTGACAATAATTCTTATCATTAGGAGGAATCGAATCTATGTTCTACACCAGACGCATCTAGTAGCTTACACCAACACTTTACAAAATGTGTTTGCTAAAATAGATTCTAAGGAGCGACCATTTTTACTTAAATTATTCTTCCATTAGTAAAGACTACTTTACAAAATGTGTTCACTAGATTCTACGGAGAGACCCTTTTTACATAAATTATTCTTCCATTAGTAAAGACTGCTTTTGTTTGTTTATAATAATCTCTTTTTTTTCTTTTTTTTTAAATTTTATTTTATTTTTAAACTTTACATTAATCTCTTAACTATGAAAAATAAAGATATTTTCTATAGTATCAAGCAGTAATTCTAGAATTTCTACAGAAGTACCAAAGAGAATTTTCTCTTGCATATATTCCAGTTCCAGCTATTCAATTCAGGAACCTACATTACTGAATACAACTAGTCCTCATCTGAGGACTCAAAGCCCCAGCATTACGAAAAGTACTTTTGGGTTTTCTTTCAAATCCCTTCCAAGTTTAACAACCAAATTAGGAAAACAAATACCTATCAGGGAGCAAAACCACTTTACAGTTAGTACTAACAAAATTTACAATATCAAACAGCTGAACTCTATGCTAAAAGTCAAAATAACTTAGACAAAAATTAGTGGAATAGTTTCAACCCACCTAAGACAGCTGATATCTTTTAAACTAAAAATATTTTGCAGAGTATTTTCTAGCCTGTACTAGTCTGTTAAGCTAGCCTTAGCACAATCTTTTTACGTTACAATAGATCTTATGAAATATAATACTTAACACTTCATTAAGGATTTATTATCTGCCAGTTACTTTCTAAGTACTTTACAAACATTATCTCATTGAATTCTCTTAATAATACTGACAATTATTATTAGTAGTAGTATCATAAAAACAACAGAATGAGAAAGACTAGGGATCTCTTCAAGAAAATCAGAAATACCAAAGGAACATTTCATGCAAAGATGGGCTCGATAAAGGACGGAAATGGTATGGACCTAACAGAAGCAGAAGATATTAAGAAGAGATGGCAAGAATACACAGAAGAACTGTACAAAACAGATCTTCACGACCCAGATAATCAAGATGGTGTGATCACTAACCTAGAGCCAGACATCCTGGAATGTGAAGTCAAGTGGGCCTTAGAAAGCATCACTATGAACAAAGCTAGTGGAGGTGACAGAATTCCAGTTGAGCTATTCCAAATCCTGAAAGATGATGCTGTGAAAGTGCTGCACTCAATATGCCAGCAAATTTGGAAAACTCAGCAGTGGCCACAGGATTGGAAAAAGTCAGTTTTCATTCCAATCCCAAAGAAAGCCAATGCAAAAGAATGCTCAAACTACCACACAACTGCACTCATCTCACATGCTAGTAAAGTACTGCTCAAAATTCTCCAAGCCAGGCTTCAGCAATATGTGAACCGTGAACTTCCTGATGTTCAAGCTGGTTTTAGAAAAGGCAGAGGAACCAGAGATCAAATTGCCAATATCTGCTGGATCATCGAAAAAGCAAGAGAGTTCCAGAAAAACATCTATTTTTGCTTTATTGACTATGCCAAAGCCTTTGACTGTGTGGATCACAATAAACTGTGGAAAATTCTTCAAGAGATGGGAATACCAGATCACCTGACCTGCCTCTTGAGAAATTTGTATGCAGGTCAGGAAGCAGCAGTTAGAACTGGACATGGAACAACAGACTGGTTCCAAATAGGAAAAGGAGTTCATCAAGGCTGTATATTGTCACCCTGTTTATTTAACTTATATGCAGAGTACATCATGAGAAATGCTGGACTGGAAGAAACACAAGCTGGAATCAAGATTGCCAGGAGAAATACCAATAACCTCAGATATGCAGATGACACCACCCTTATGGCAGAAAGTGAAGAGGAACTAAAAAGCCTCTTGATGAAAGTGAAAGTGGAGAGTGAAAAAGTTGGCTTAAAGCTCAACATTCAGACAACGAAGATCATGGCATCTGGTCCCACCACTTCATGGGAAATAGATGGGGAAACAGTGGAAACAGTGTCAGACTTTATTTTGGGGGGCTCCAAAATCACTACAGATGGTGACTGCAGCCATGAAATAAAAAGACGCTTACTCCTTGGAAGGAAAGTTATGACCAACCTAGATAGCATATTCAAAAGCAGAGACATTACTTTGCCAACAAAGGTTCGTCTAGTCGAGGCTATGATTTTTCCTGTGGTCATGTATGGATGTGAGAGTTGGACTGTGAAGAAGGCTGAGCACCAAAGAATTGATGCTTTTGAACTGTGGTGTTGGAGAAGACTCTTGAGAGTCCCTTGGACTGCAAGGAGATCCAACCAGTCCATTCTGAAGGAGATCAGCCCTGGGATTTCTTTGGAAGGAATGATGCTAAAGCTGAAACTCCAGTACTCTGGCCACCTCATGTGAAGAGTTGACTCATTGGAAAAGACTCTGATGCTGGGAGGGATTGGGGGCAGGAGGAGAAGGGGACGACAGAGGATCAGATGGCTGGATGGCATCACTGACTCGATGGACGTGAGTCTGAGTGAACTCCGGGAGTTGGTGATGGACAGGGAGGCCTGGCGTGCTGTGATTCATGGGGTCGCAAAGAGTCGGACACGACTGAGCGACTGATCTGATCATAATAGTAATTACGATACTACTATCATCCTTAACACTGTGTAAGTGCTCGCTTCAGCAGCACATATACTAAAAACACTGTATAAGAGAGGTTAACAGTTTGCCCAAGGTCAAAGTGCCATGAAATGACAGACCTAGTACTTAAAACCTTCACAGTCTTGACTTCAGAGATCACAATCTTGTGCTCAGTTGCTGAGTCCTGTCCGACTCTTTGCAGCCCCATGGACTGTAGCCCACCAGGCTTCTCTGTCCATGGGATTTTCCAGGCAAAAACACTGGAGTGGGTTGCCATTTCCTTCTCCAGGGGATCTTCCTGATCCAGGGATTGAACCTGCATCTTTTGTATCCCCTGCACTGGCAGGCAGATTCTTTACCACTTTACTTACCAGTATTTAAAAGCATTGATATGTTTGTTATAGATGTTATGCTATTGAGGGCACTGCCTACTGAATCACTCACAAAGCCCCATTTGAGTAATTCTTTTTATATATTATTAGGGAAGGGGGTTTGTGTGTGTGAGAGAGACCAACATACTTTCCCTTGAGAGGACTCAGCACTTTCTCCTCTTAATTTTATCATAAGGAAGCAGACAGACTATCCAAGGTTACACAAACTTCAATCTGCATTAAAATCATGTAGGAGTTTGTTAAAAATACATATTCCTTGGTTAAGTAGTTCTGGAGTGTAACCCAGCAAGTTGCACTTTTAGTAAGCATTCCAGATGTTTCTGATGGATCACACTTGAAGGAATACTAGTCCTTATGAGTGGCCAGTTTAGTTCAGTTTAATTGCTCAGTTGTGTCTGACTCTTTGTGACCCCAAAGGCCAACCTGTAACAGCTTAGTCCAACTCATCATAACCCACTCCTTATCTCTTCTCACAGCTTTGTCTTTAGGGTCTACTCTGCTATTTTCCCTGGTTCTGATCGTCATGTACACTTGATTATTGTATGTGTTTATATATATATGCCACATAAAATTCCTTGTGAAAGTTAGGATACAATTTCTTTTAAACAGGGCTAAATTCATTTGGCAGTTCACTACCTAAAAAGGTCCTTGGGTTCCTGCTAAGACCCTGTGCTCTCTATATGGTGCTCTTCTGCTCCAGCCAACTCAAAATGTCCTTAACGGATGAAAACTATTTTAATTTTGCAATGACTGATTAACAGCACACTCTTCTTCCACATATCATGTCCACTGGAAATGGGTGTCTATGGGTCAAACCAGCTCACAGAAATGCTTCTGAAAAATCTGGATGCCAACATACAAAAAATTGAGAAATTATCATTGAAAAATCTGGAATTACAATGCAACTTGAAAAACTGGAAAATAGGCAATATTAGGATCCCAAGTTTCAGTCATCCCCTTTATTTAAAGATGTTTTGGCTCCCCAGGTAGTATACTTAGGCTATTTCATTAATTTCATTCATTTAAATTACCTTTCTGGCCCCTATACCTCAAGTCTGTGCCTCCTATAAACTGTGATGGGAGAAATGAGGTTAAAAAGATTTTTTGGAAGAAAATCATTTCAGCATAGTCAAGGAAATCACTGCTGGAAATTAGTTACAAGACAAGTAAATATTATTATAGAAACATTTCTAGTAATAATACTAACCTGATTTTCCCAAACCTTCTGACTTTTTAGAAAATCAAAGTAATCTTAACTTTACACCCTCAACCCCAGACTTGTCCCACCCCCACCACCCTTTTTGAAACATAATGCCCTTATAGCAGATGCAAGCACTTGCCACAGCAATACGCCCCCATGCCTCCCTCTCCCTACTCCCTTAAAAGCCAGTGTTAAATTGTGGCACATCTTAGAAGAAAAATGGCAATTCTTCTGGGGCTCAATAATATTGCTAAATTGAACCAAATTTTAACTATAAGCTAATGTTTTCTCCAGATACATGTTAAAAAGTTTTAATGTCTTCATTCCATCAATAGAATCTAATATCTCTCATTCTCTAGGAAGGAGATCATTTCCAACTGTATCGAGACTGATCTGTGTTTTTCTTTTTTTTTTTTTTTTTTTTACACTACTGACCAATTAACAGTCACCAAAATATTAGCATAATTTATTTGGTAAATGTAGCTAATTTCATAATCAGAGAAAAAGATCAGAAATCTAGCTCAGTGTTCAATCACTGAGGCTAGTATCAGCCTGTTAAAATACAGCATTAAGTGTAATTTTCAAAACATGGTAATGATCCAAAAAACAGCAAACATTACACAAAATCTAACTTTATCAGAGAACACTGTCTATCAGAGCAGTGGCTAAGTTGAGAAGTTCATGAGGATTCAAGAGGACTAACTCCTCAGTATAATTTAAAACTAAAGATCAAAGTTTTTTCACTTATTTATAGTAACTAATTTGAGGAAATAACTTGACACTAAAATTAACAAAGATAAGGAAGAGAAACTAAAAAGATAAAGTTCTTTGAAGACTTGAACTGTATGGTTGCTCCTTCTCTGTCACATGATCAGACTCTCCTCTAGGGGTGTGTGTGAAAGTCACTCAGTCGTGTCTGACTTTGTGACCCCACGGACTATATAGTCCCCGAAATTCTCCAGACCAGAATACTGGAGTGGGTAGCCTTTCCCTTCTCCAGGGGATCTTCCCAACCCAGGGGTAGAACCCAGGTCTCCCTCACTGCAGGCGGATTCTTTACCACCTAGGCCACAAGGGAAGCCCGAGAATACTGGAGTGGGTAGTCTATCCCTTCTCCGGATGATCTTCCTGACCCAGGAATCGAACCAGGGTCTCCCGCATTGCAGGCGGATTATTTACCAATGGAGCTATGAGGAGGTAAACACTGTATTTCCCCTGAGTTCACACTAATCTTCCATTACAAAAAAGGAAGCATCAATAGTAGCTGAAGAGAAAATACTCTTATTTTTCACTCCAAATATAATATAGAAATTAATAGTGACAGTTCAGTTCAGTCATTCAGTCGTGTCCGACTCTGCGACCCCATGGACTGCAGCACGCAAGGCCTCCTTGTCCATTACCAACTCCCAGGGATGACTCAAACTCATGTCCATTGAGTTGGTGATGCCATCCAATCGTCTCATCCTCTTTCGTCCCCTTCTCCTCCCACCTTCAATCTTTCCCAGCATCAGGGTCTTTTCCAATGAGTCAGTTCTTCGCATCAGGTGGCCAAAGTATTGGAGTTTCAGCTTCAGCATCAGTCCTTCCAATGAACATTCAGGACTGATTTCCTTTAGGATGGACTGGTTGGATCTCCTTGCAGTCCAAGGGACTCTCAAGAGTCTTCTCCAACACCACACTTCAAAAGCATCAATTCTTCAGTGCTCAGCTTTCTTTATAGTCCAACTCTCACATCCATACATGACCACTGGAAACACGATAGCCTTGACTAGACAGACCTCTGTTGGCAAAGTAATGTCTCTGCTTTTTAATATACTATCTAGGTGGGTCATAACTTTCCTTCCAAGGAGTAAGCGTCTTTTTATTTCATGGCTGCAGTCACCATCTGCAGTGACTTTGGAGCCAAAAAAATAAAGTCTGTCACTCTTTCCCCATCTATTTGCCATGAAGTGATGGGACCAGAGGCCATGATCTTAGTTTTCTGAATGTTGAGTTTTAAGCAAACTTTTTCACTCTCCACTTTCACTTTCATCAAGAGGCTCTTTAGTTCTTCTTCACTTTCTGCCATAAGGGTGGTATCATCTGCATATCTGAGGTTATTGATATTTCTCCCAGCAATCTTGATTCCAGCTTGTGCTTCCTCCAGCCCAGCATTTCTCATGATGTACTCTGCATAGAAGTTAACTAAGCAGGGTGACAATATACAGCCTTGAAGTACTCCTTTTCCTATTTGGAACCAGTCTGTTGTTCCATGTCCAGTTCTAACTGTTGCTTCCTGACCTGCACACAGATTTCTCAAGAGGCAGATCAGGTGGTCTGGTATTCCCATCTCTTGAAGAATTTTCCACAGTTTATTGTGATCCACATAGTCAAAGTCTTGTCAATAAAGCAGATATAGATGTTTCTGGAACTCTCCTGATTTTTTGATGATCTGGCGGATGTTGGCAATTTGATCTCTGGTTCCTCTGCCTTTTCCAAAACCAGCTTGAACATCTGGAAGTTCACAGTTCATGTATTGTTGAAGCCTGGCTTGGAGAATTTCGATCATTACTTTGCTATGACTTTGGTCATAGCAAATACCCTCTTCCAACAACACAAGAGAAGACTCTACACATGGACATCACCAGACGGTCAACACCGAAATCAGACTGATTATATTCTTTGCAGCCAAAGATGGAGACTGTCTATGCAGTCAGCAAAAACAAGACCGGGAGCAGACTGTGGCTCACATCATGAACTCCTTATTGCCAAATTCAGATTTAAATTGAAGAAAGTAGGGAAAACCACTAGACCATTCAGTGAAGTTGCTCAGTCATGTCCGACTGTTTGCAACTCCATGGACCATTCAAGTATGAACTAAATCAAATCCCTTATGATTATACAGTGGAAGTGAGAAATAGATTTAAGAGACTAGATCTGATTGACAGAGTGCCTGATGAACTATGGACAGAGGTTTGTGACATTGTATAGGAGACAGGGAGCAAGACCATCCCCAAGAAAAAGAAATGCAAAACAGCAAAATGGCCATCTGAGGAGGTCTTACAAATAGCTGTGAAAAGAAGAGAAGTGAAAAGCAAAGGGGAAAAGTAAAGATATACCCATTTGAATGCAGAGTTCCAAAGAATAGCAAGGAGAGATTTAAAAAAAGCCTTGCTCAGTGATCAACACAAAGAAATAGAGGAAAACAATAGAATGGGAAAGACTAGAGATCTCTTCAAGAAAATAAGAGATACCAAGGGAACATTTCATGAAAGACGGGCTCAATAAAGGACAGAAATGGTATGGACCTAACAGAAGCAGAAGATATTAAGAAGAGGTGGCAAGAATACACAGAAGAACTGTACAAAAAATATCTCCATGACCCAGATAATCACAATGGTGTGATCACTCACCTAGAGCCAGACATCCTGGAATGTGAAGTCAAGTGGACCTTAGGAAGCATCACTACAAACAAAGCTAGTGGAGTGATGGAATTCCAGGTGAACTATTTTAAATCCTAAAAGATGCTGCTGTGAAAGTGCTGCACCCAATATGCCAGCAAATTTGGAAAACTCAATAGTGGCCACAGGACTGGAAAAGGTCAGTTTTCATTCCAATCCCTAAGAAAGGCAATGCCAAAGAATAGTTTAAAGTGTTCTCTAAAGTATGTCTGAAGGAGCAATAAAAATTTAATCAAGTCTATACTTTATATTTAAGATGTTGAATTTCCTTTTTAAAAGCTATCAAAGGTAATAGCAATTCGGAGGTCAAATGTGACTCAAGGTCAGTATTTTTTGGAGCCTGCACAATGCTTTTTTTTTTCTAACTGAAATGTTAGTACCTTTTAGGGCAGGCATGTGTCCTGCAGTTCATAAGAACATGAACAATCTTACAGGCTCAGTCAGGACTTTGTTCACTCATTCATACCACCTGTCTAGGAACTGTAGATCATATTTCTTATTTCTTCATCCCAAGTGACTAAAAGAAATGAAGGAAGAAGAATCATCTGCTCAAATATTCTTTAGTTCAGGATGATCAGGCTATGTGCAAGAATATTACCTTCTATGTTAACAAAAGAGGAAATCTGAACAAGGAAGATAGCCTTTCAGAGGGATCATTCTTTTCTCACATCTACAGCGAGGATGCCCTGAGCAACAGTGATAGGACGTTAGTTGTTAATACACTTAACTGCGGATATCTGAGAGCTTTTCAAAAAACATACACATATTCCCAAGGCACAGTAAGTTTGGGCACATATGTATTGTCATCCCAAGGCTCACTGTTCACTTTTTGTTATCACTGTTGTTTTAAAATAGCAAAATGAATATATGATAGCTTCTGGTTAAAAAAAGAAAGGGAACACTAGGTATCTCACATATTATATGACACTGCACACAACTACTCCAAATATTAATTTCTAATTCTGAGCAAGAAATAGTGTACTAGAACACGAAGTGTAAGATAAAAAGCACCTGCCAAGTATTTAAACACATTAAAAGCAGTAATAAGGTACCATATGGCCCTCTAGTGTTCAATGAAGAAACAGATGAATTTATATATGACATTTCATAGTAAAAAAAAAAAAATACTTTCTCTGATTTACTAAGTATACTAAACATGTTAATGTATGACTTCTACAAAAATCCAAACAGGTTTTATTTTCTGTGGCTTTACTTCTACATGCTTTCTTTTGAACTATCATTTATGTTTAGACTATCCAAAAGATTCTGAAAGAACTGTGAAATGTTTTCAAAGATTTTCCATAAATCAGACATAAAAATAGCCCCTTTCCTCCCAAAAATTCCAATCTTAAACAGAGAAGAAACAATGCCTCTCAATTAAAACTAAACAGTATTAAATTTAAGGACATTTTCAAAGAATCAAAATAATAGTGTCATGACTACAAATTAGGTAGGTATTTAGAACACAACTAATCCAAATTCTCTAATAGCATTTTCTTTTCTCTGTATTCTACTTCTATAATTCATCCAACTTGGTTTTCTCTTATCATAATTTACGGATGGCAGACATTCATCACAGCAGCCAAGGCAACGACACACATGGAAACTGTCTTCCCCAGAAGACACGTCACGGATGGGACCGAGATTCAGGACAAGAGTCAAAGTAAAGCAGCAGACTCACAGGGGATTAAGACTGCATATTAATCAGTTTGAAGAAATGAGGCACTGGGAATAGGAGAGGGGAGGAAAAGCACCGGTGACTTCCTGGGAAAGCAGTTTAGCATTGTATTTTAAAAGCAGTCTCTGAAATTGCTTCATCTTAAATGCAAGATGAGATGCATGCTTCAGGGAGAGCCAAACGTGCTGTCAAGGGGTACTCTAAGTAACTCTCTGAAGAAACCATATATTAAACAAATGTCTTAAAAACAAAGATACCATCATCCTAACTGCTAAGTCACTTCAGTCATTTCCGACTCTGCATGACCCCATAGACGGCAGACCACCGGCTCCCCCGTCCCTGGGATTCTCCAGGCAAGAACACTGGAGTGGGTTGCCATTTCCTTCTCCAATGCATGAAAGTGAAAAGTGAAAGTTAAGTCGCTCAGTCGTGTCCGACTCTTAGCGACCCCATGGACTTCAGCCCACCAGGCCCCTCTGTCCATGGGATTTTCCAGGCAAGAGTACTGGAGTGGGGTGCCATTTATCATCCTAACTACTACTCCTCTAATAATGTGGTAAGATGACCATAGCGAATTGCCAACGTAGCGCCTGAGTCCTAGAGATGTGAAGAATTAGTTTGAAATCAGGGTGTGTGACATTTCCACCTCTGTTCTTCTTTCTCAAGATTGCTTTGACTATTCAGTGTCTCTTGTGGTTCTATACAAATTTTAGGATTGTTTGTTCTATTTCTGTGGAAAATGCCATTTGAATTTTGTTAGGAATTGCACTGAATTAGTAGATTGCTTCCAATAGTTCGGACACTTTAACAATATTCTTCCAACTCATTAGCACAGAGTACCTTTGTATTTGTCTTCAATTTATTTCATTAACATTTTGTACTTTTCAGTATTCATGTCTTTCACTTCCTTGGTTAATTTCTAGGTATTTTATTCTTTTTGATACAACTGCAAAAAATGATGGTTTTCTTCACTTCTCTGATATTTCAGTATTAGCACATAAAAATGCAAGAGATTTTGTGCAGTGATCCTCTATTCTAAAATGTTACTGAATTCATTTATTCTAAACATTTTTTTAGTAGAGTCTCAAGGATTTTCTACATAACGTGTCGTCTGAAACTAGTGGCAGTTTTAGTTTTCCTCCCCACTATATTCAGCTGCATTTTCATGAATAAACTACATAATGTCCTTCCTTGTGAGAGATGTCTTTCCATCCAGTCTTCCATTGGCGCATTATACATTATGGACGCTATCCAAAAAAACTAAGTAGAACAACAACTGGTTTCTAGTAGATATAGTTTTTCTCCCAATAAATAATAGCAATATACGTCTGTTGTAAGAAGCTTGGGAAATTCTGAAAACTATATAAGAAAAAATAAAAATAAATCAACCACATTCAGAGATAATTTCTAACATTTGATTTAATTCTTTCTGACCTTTTCCCATGCATATATAGATTACTATATGTTTGTTTCACAGTTAGAATCATATTATATACATAGCTTTGAGTTCTATATTTTAGTAAATATACTTATAAAGTTTCCTGTTATCTAATTTCCTTTAAAAACATGATTTTTAATGACTGTATGAGTTACCTTCAATTGATTTCTGCATCTTTGCAACATGGTTCTTAAATTCTCAGGGGACTCAATTGCTAATTGCAATATTAGTTAACTGCTAAATGTAATTGAAAATTACAATATTCTTCAAGGTAACTATCTTCATATTGAATATCTGAGTCTTAAGCTAAACTTAAATGGCATGCCTATTTATAATTTATACTTTAATTTGGGTACATCTTAAGAGGTGAAATGAGAAT
Organism: Bos indicus x Bos taurus; assembly: GCF_003369695.1. Taxonomy (NCBI): domain Eukaryota; kingdom Metazoa; phylum Chordata; class Mammalia; order Artiodactyla; family Bovidae; genus Bos; species Bos indicus x Bos taurus. Next base: position 67,378,927 of record NC_040092.1, read on the forward strand.
TGCTCAAATTACAATTTATGAAATTTCAATGTTCAACATGAATCAGCACTAGAGACAAATACATCAAATTTCTACTGTTCAAAAAATAAAAGTAAATGTCAACTCAAGACAACACTGACCCCAAAAGTTACAAGATAATAACACCAAATGAACTGCATAATGTAGAGAGCAAATAATGGGTTCAAGGAATTGAATTTTCTAGTTCTAGAAAGGTGTAAAGATAGAGACAGAATTCGGCCTGGATTCTGAAAATCTGGCTAGAGTTCATTAAAGGCAAGGGGAGAAGTGGAGATGTAATCAAGTAGAAAGAAATTGGTAAGATTGCGAAAATCTTTAAATGTTCACTATGGATTTGGCTTCATCAGTGGGAAACCGAGAACCAGATATTTAGATTGAGGTTACTGATCCATACAGAACTAAAAACTGATTTTTGAAAATTCACCCAGTCAGGACTTCCCTGGGGGCTCAGTGGTAAAGAGCCAGCCTGCCAGTACAGAAGACACGGGTTCGATCCCTGATCTGAGAAGATCCCAAATGCCACACAGCAACTAACTAGGCTCATGTGCCACAACTGTTGAGCCTGTGCTCCCGAGCCTGAGGCTGCAGCTACCAAGCCCGCGTGCCTTAGAGCCCACGCTGTGCAACAAGAGAAGCCACCATAGTAAAAAGCCCGTGCACCACAATGAAGAGAAGCCCCTGTCACCGCAACTAGAGAAAGATACATGCATCAATGAAGACCAGCACAGCCAAAAAGAAAAAAAATTTTTTTTAATTCATCCAATCATTCATATTGCCAGAACACTTGTCAAGGACATGGCATTACAGCTTGGTGGCAAACAGAAACATTAAGTAAAGATGCTCTTGAGATTTTTAAACCTGATTCTTCAATTTTTATCCTACAAATGCCTGGGGGTAAGAAAAAGGAAGATCAAGTGTTCAAATGTCTTAAACTCTTCACAGATCCACAGAATTAGATAATAAGAAAAAGTCAAACAATTTTTTCACCCAATGAATAGAAGGCTGGGATGTTAAGAGACCAGAAAATCTGAAGAGGAAAATAAGAAGTTGGTAGGAAGAAAGAAATAGTAGTTTTAGTTTTCAGAGGACCACTCAGGTGACAGTGTCCAACACGCAGCTAGAAATGCAGGACTGAGGCCTGGGTGAATAATGGGCCCTTGAGATATAATTTTGGAGTTACCTACCAAAGTAAAAACAGAATCCCGTTAACCTCTTCATACCATCTTCCCTATCACCAACAAAAACATTAATAAATATCATTCATTTTAATTAAATACATATAAAATAACCTGCCTCAGGAATATTTTAAGTAAAACTATCTGTGGTATTTGTGCATACCTCAGAGAAGTTTTGGAGAAGGCAATGGCACCCCACTCCAGTACTTTTGCCTAGAAAATCCCATGGACAGAGGAGCCTGGTAGGCTGCAGTCCATGGGGTCGCTAGAATCGGACACAACTGAGTGACGTCACTTTCGCTTTTCACTTTCCTGCATTGGAGAAGGAAATGGCAACCCACTCCAGTGTTCTTGCCTGGAGAATCCCAGGGACGGGGGAGCCTGGTGGGCTGCCGTCTATGGGGTTGCACAGAGTCAGACACAACTGAAGCGACTTAGCAGCAGCAGCAGCAGAGAAGTTTATCATTTGCATAAAGTACAAATCAATGGAACACTATCAAAAGTTTTTTAAATTCTCCATTCTGTGGAGAGATTCATTTTGGTCTACAATTAAAATCAATAATTAATTAATTATTTTCAGCAAATAGGATACAGATTTAAATATAATCAGCATTTAGAGCTATTATAGTTTAAAACAATGTTAATAAGTATTTTTAAAATTGCACAAAGAGGAGAAGGCAATGGCACCCCACTCCAGTAGTCTTGCCTGGAAAATCCCATGGATGGAGGAACCTGGAAGGCTGCAGTCCACGGGGTTGCTGAGGGTTGGACACGACTGAGCGACTTCACTTTCACTTTTCACTTTCATGCATTGGAGAAGGAAATGGCAACCCACTCCAGTGTCCTTGCCTGGAGAATCCCAGGGACAGGGGAGCCTAGTGGGCTGCCGTCTCTGGCGTCGCACAGAGTCGGACACGACTGAAGTGACTTAGCATAGCACAGCATAGCATAGCAAGAGGAATTAGTCAGAAACTGACCATAAAGTTCATTTCGGCATCCAGTTGTAAAATTCACAAAGCATTTAAGTATACAGATGTTTGAGAAGAAGAAAATTTAGAGAAACTGACAAATTCTAATAGAAGGAAATGATACGTACTTATCAATTAGGAAGAGCTGTGAAAAGCATCCACTGGGAAATGGGTTCTATTTTTATTAGAGATGGGCCCAGCTTATTATAGTATGCTCCCACTCTTCCTGCATATCCTTTTAAAAGCATTTATCTGTTTCTCTATTAATAACTTTTTCCACTAGAGGGTGATATGATAACTGAATACTAAAGGTCATAAAAAGCACACAGATTGGTATCTTGCATGGCAGAATGAAGTGTATTCTGAGAGATCAGGGATGAGGGATAACAGACAGACAGACAAAATGAGGTTGCAGGCTTACATCTGCAAATGACCTGCATGTCCCAAGCACTACACTACTTGCTTCACGTAAATCATTTCACTCAATCCTTATAAAAAAACATGTGAAGTAGGTGTTATAGTCTTATTTTACAGATAAAGCAAACAGTTCAATGAGATTGCATATTTATGGCCAGATAATGAGTAGCAAAACCAGAATTCCAGCTCAAGTCTGAAAAGCTCTTTTCACTCCACTATGGTAGGCAAAACTCATCTCCTCCGGTGTGTCCCCTTCTGTCTGCTTTCACCATCCTCTCCACACATTTAAAACTGGATTATAAACTGGGCTCAGTGAATGTTTTCCAGTCTGTCATCCTGCACAAATGGAGGAGGCATGGCTATTTGTTGGGCTGTTTCCCAGTATATGTTATTCAATATACCTGTCCTCTGGACCTCTCTCCAACTAACAGAATTTGAAATTCGGTTCTTTGTCTTACATGAAGACAAGGTCAGGGACTTCCTGATGTGGTCATTGTTTTCTAGAACTCTCCCTAAATACAGGAGAATTCAGAGCCCTATTTGATTTCAGATGTTAGCCACACTGTCCTACAAAGTTTGCCACTTACTCTGGCTCAAGGGAGTAGTTGGAAGATGCTGGACTAGAAACAAAACTGTAATTCTGATTCCCTGACTGGCTAGTGATCCTTGTGCCTAGCTCCCTACTGTTTAGAACCTAGAGACAAGAAAATGTCTCAGGCCCCTAGACATTAGACATACTGCTTCTTTGAAGATAGATAGATAGATAGATGTAGATATATATGTATTCAAAACAGTTATGTCTTATTTGAGGGGGAAAGAACTGAAAAATAATCTGCTTAGGGACTTCCCTGGTGGTCCAGTGGTTAAGACTCTGGAATTCCATTGCAGGGCACAACTCAGGTTTGATCCCTGGTTGGGGAGTTAAGATCCCCCATGCCACATGGAGAGGGCAACACAGACACACACACCACTGCTTCACTACCAGGAGAAATCTAACAATCAGGACGGGGAAAAGGCAGATTAGAGGTGAGGAATGAAGCTATGTGAGAACAAACAGAAGGCACTATGACAGGCGTGGGAGAAGCATGAAGCAGTGCTCAAATGTGGCTCTCTTCACAAAGGTCAGGACGGTACGAGACCTGGTCCGATGGTAATCTTATTTGCTTTTCATTTTAGTAGAAAATGACTTGATACTCTACCTTAAACATGGGAAAGGAGTCTTTTGTATGGGCTAGACTAGACATCTCTTCAGAAAATGAGTTCTTGTTTTTTAAAAATATGGTAAGGCTGTTGACCCAGGGAAGAGTTGGGCATTCCTACCTGGCATTCCTACTCCTACCAAGTTGAATTTAGAATTTGCAAGTAGACTAACAAAATTTACAGAAATAGCACACAACCCCTAATTAAGAAGCACATTTGATGGACTCCAGAGAGACTGGTACATTATCAGCTTCAAACTGTCACTTCTTCCTGTTACAAATTTAGCCCTGAGTCCTCGTAAGTTCAATACTCATTAAATATCACAAAGGAAAGCACCTAACTAAGCAATCTGCACTCTCTAAAGGACAGGTCTGTTGATTTAAAATGTGATATGGTATTAGAAAGTTACCACACTCCAGAGTCTAGAACCTAAACACATTTGTATTCTGAAAATCTTGTTTCGTAATGTTTGCCAAATTCTACCACAGGAGTCAGCATAGCACATGGAAAGAAAAGGGCTTTTTTTTTTAGTTAGGCAAATCCGATTTAAAATCTCTTGCCACTTACACAGTAAAATTTTGACATAACTGTCATAGGAACTTGCACACAAGATGGACATAATAAACACCAATTCTTGACTGCTACTACCCTTGACTTTTAACATTACGAAAGTCTGGAATTTTTAACTTATATTACGGATATAGGGTCCCATTAGAATAAATCTTTGGTGACTAGGCAGAAAACAGATTGTCCTAGGAGTTTTGATAGTTTCCATTATGCTTTAAAAAATCAATGCAATGAAGCACCAAAAATGGCTTTTCTCATTAATATCATATTTGTATATATACAGCATGTTCAGGTATGACAAATAAGTAAGTCTAATGGTCCAAAGGTTATGTTTAAGAAACTGCTCCCCACCACACACACACAAAAAAACATTTGAAAGATACGCTGGGTAAAACTGTAATGGAATTCTTAAAATAACTATTACATCTCTACTCTTCTCTGAAGTCATGGTTTAAGAAGATTTCAAAGAAACCGTGGCTTAGGGTAATATCTGTAAAAGTGTCTTGTGTTATAATGTGTTATAATGTGTTATAATGTGTTTAAAGTATCATGTTTATACTAATCAGTAATTAAGAGCTGCTCAAAAATAATTTTGAAATAATGAGAGTTTTCCCCTATTTACTATATTTAAAGGATTTATACACATGAGTGACTGATATTTTCTTTTGAAGCAACATAGTACTAGGTGATGCTTTTAAAATGTTGTTTAAAAAAAAAGTGTTGAGAATGATCTTGAAGAAGTGTTTCAAGAACAAACAAAATGGGAAAGAAGCTAATTTCAGACTGACATCCTACTTTGTAGAAGGGTACCTCTGTCTTGGCAATCAAATAGTTTTACATTTTTCTTGCCATATTTATGAAGGCAAATGACCTAAAAATGAATGGCATATCAAAAGCGTGTTACACAAACACAGACACACTCTCTCTCATATACACACAATCACATCTAGCCCTACTGTTGTCACTCCTGTGGCCTTGTGTGTACAACACAATGATTTGTATTCACAACTCAAGAGTTGTAAGGGGAAACAGACTTGAGTTCAGTATGTTTGTTTTTAAGGAGGTAGCTACTGTATAAGACACATCTCAAGTTCTGTTTACCGTTTTATCTTGAAGGGAAAGGAAAGATAAAGCACCCATCAAATCTGTGTGCTGCAAGTTCTCCTACTGAACATTATGATGACTCCTCCTTTAGGACAAGGGTATGTTTCGTCTAGCTGCTTTTCTAGTTTTTCATTTAAAATGCAGCAGAACTCATTGATGGCTGTGCATTGTTGATAAAGGCTTAGCTTTGATTAAACTTCTTTCTTAAATAAGATAATGCAATTAAATACTAAACCCCTCTTCCTCCAACTGAATCCTCAGAAGGTGATGTACATAAACTCCCTCTTTTAAGACAGTAACCTCAAGGAACAGAGATCCAGAGATGGGGACATGAACTGAGCAAACTGCACTCTGAAAGATCTGGGCCTTACCAGCAAGGTGGGGCTGCGCTAGCAGTGTTCAAGCCAAAGCCCCACTCCAACACCTTGAGACAGGGGTGGTAAGAGGCATGAAAACCACCAGCTGAAGCCAGTTCCTTCTTAGGTCAAACCAACTAAACAGAATGTAAACCTGCAGACAAGCTAGCGAAATTAGGGATAAACATATTTTAGAAAGAGTTTTAAATTCACAAGGTGAAGCAAAAATGATATAGCAATGAAAGCATTTACGTGTCTAAGCTATTTCATTGCCGGTCAAGTCAGGTTAAAGAGGATGATGTTAAATCTGTTTGCATGTTGTTTATGGGCGAAATAAAATTTAAAAGTAAGCAAGTAAGAGTGTGAGGATAAACTACTTCAGTCAATATTTATTTTTAATGTCTGTAAAATAAGTACAATAATGAGTTAAAATGCTCCTTTCCAAAGATATGTTTAACTCACAGTCTATTCTATATGGATATTCATGATTTTTATCTAATTTTTAAGTAATAAAGAACCAGAAAGCATGCAAACATAAAGATCTATAAGCGAAGAAGCCTGAGGGGAAAAACAGGATAGAAGTTATGCTACATACCTCATTCATTCTGAGTATAATTCTTCTTAGTTTCTCTCCTCTTTATATAGACCATTAGATAGCAACACTGCCTAAAATATTGATTAAGATATATTCTAACTCCAGCAGAATGCATATGATGTCTTATTGAATTTCCTGTAAATTCAATAGCACCAAAATATAGAGAAAATAAAATTCAATGCAGAAGAGAAGTCAGCACTTTGTTGACTTAGGAGATAGTCAGTAAGACCAAGGTACGTAAAGAAAACTTCTATTTTTCAACTTTGGGTGTGTATGTATTCATAGTGTTTACAACTTAATTTTTATTACAGAAAACTTCAAACATACTTTGTAAACTACATAGAACAGCCACGAACTCCACGTCCCTGTAAACCAGCTTCAACAATTAGCCACTCATGGCCAATCTATACCCTCCTTCTTTTTCTTCCCTTTGGTATTATTTTGAAGCAAAGCCCAAATACTGTATCATTTCATTTTGACTATAATTTGATGGGGGAAAGGGAATGTAACAGCAAGACTGGGAAGTGAGAGAAATGCTGCTTTCTCTCCACAGTCCCTGCCCGCAATTTTAAGTGATACACCCAGGAATGTTTTGAGGAAATAAGCCCATATGCCATGGCAAAGAATTGGCACTGGCAATTCCTGATTTACTGCAGCTTCCCAAACACTTGCCCCTTGCCCTCAGACAGCAGCTCCCTGCCTATCCAGCAAGGATAACGCTGGGAAGCAGCGATAGTTGTGGATAGTAGGAGTGTATCCAGTCTCTAACTGGCACAGCCTCCAAGGACTGTATAAAATGGAATTGTTGTCCTCAGCACTAGATTAGTTAAGTCCCTGAATTGATAGGATTCCTCCAGTTTAGACAGGAGTATAAATGTTCACCTTATAAAACATGTCTATGATTGATTTCATGAGCTACCACCAACTAAGTGGGATAAGGAGGCAGATACAACAGAGCTATCTCCCAGGAAAGGAAAGGAAAACTATAAGCAAGGGAAACAGTGGCAGAAACTTGACAGAAAGTTGGGAATCTAAGTGTATCTTCATATTATCTCCTATTTTTCACAGTCAAATGCCAACCAAAATGGTGTAGTTACCCTATGGTTAGTATTCAAACTGTGTGGAGAAGCAAATGGAGTGCTCTGCTAACATGGAGTCAAGAAAAAACCCAATTCCTCTGGGGTTCCGAAATGTTTTCATTTTAATAAAATAACTAGAAGAAGAAGAGTAGCGAAGATAGCACCATACATTCTTACTGTTTTATAATGCAGAAAACACATTTCATAATCTTAAACATGCTGGTGTCCAAAGTATTTTAACTTTTGAAAATACTCAGATTTCCTCAATAACCAAATACTAATATTCAAACAGCAATTTCATCTTGTTTACATAACAAAGAGAAAACTGTTTACAAAGAATATACCTTAATAATCACCATAAGAAAACCAATTTGACGTAACTTCTGGTAACTTGTGCCGTGGGGTAAGGCCTGTGAGTACACAGCCCATCAGACCAGCTGCACTTGGTAAATGAGACCTTCACTACTTGATCCACACAAATCATGTTTCACTCCAACCCTCTGCACTGCACACAACCTATTAACCCCTGTCCCAGGGACAAAATTGATGATGAAATTTGGTATTAATCATTTTTCATAGTAATAGGCGCCTTCTCTCCATTTAATAATACTGTCCCATTACCAGGATTTCTAATATCTTCTGTTAAAAAAAAAAAGAAAAACTGGTTCATTTTATTACTATACAACCGAATATTAATTTTGCAAAGATACAAAGACTGTGAGGAAAGTTTCACCACAATTAACACGGATATGTAAAATTTCCCAGGTGAAGAGCAGACTGAAGGTACTCACTTTTGTGGTCTTTGTATAGAACGGGGAGGAGCGCTGGTGAATAGGCAGGTCCACGATACTATTAGAGTTTGTGACACTGTTCCTATGTGTGTGTTCATCTTCCCTGCTGCTGTCATCAGACTGATCAAAGTCATCACTCTCCTGGTCCATTTCCTCTTCCTCTTCATCCTCCTCATCTTGTTCACCAGCATGTTCTTCGTCTTCCTCTTGTTCTTCCTGGTTTCCAGAGGAGTCCTCATCTACGGAAATAAACCGGTTGTTGTTCTCTTCCAGCTGCCCTTGCTGGGGATCGTTCTGGTCTCCAGGCCTAGGCTCCGCTCCCACGACTTCCCCATTCCTCGCCGCGTGCTCCTCCTCCTGGTGTCTGGGCTGCTGCTGCTCCTCCTCCAGCACACGGTTCATCTGCTCCTCATCAGCCTGGCTTGAGGAAGGGTTACCTCTCAGAGAGCCTCCAGTGCGTCGTCTTTTGCTGCCCACAGAGAGCAGTTCCTGATTCATTTCCAAAAGCCAGCTTGCTACTTCTTGGACCTTGGCTAGGCTATCAGAAGATGCAAAGGTTTTCACATTCTGTAGAGAAAAATGAGGGGGGAAGAAAGGTTTTTAAATCTACATTATATTCTACTTTCATGTTGTATGTCTGTACTCCAAATTTTAATACAGATTGTAAAAAGATTAGATGCCATGCAGACATTAAAATGTTCTTTTGAAATCAAGAGAAACTTTAAAAAGTTATGAGACTTTATAAAGATACACAAAAGTCATATAGTAAATAGCTTTATTTTAATCTCCTTTTAAAAATAATTTTAGAACGAAGGTTTATAGTTTATTTGCTTTGACCAACACAACACAATCTAACCAACAAAATATTCTTAAATTTTAGATCAGTAGCTCATAAACTATACCCTTAACCAAACTTCCACAAAATGTTAAAAAGTATATCAGAAAAAACCTATTCAATGCTCAGTTAAGTACAGGAAATGCTGAGATAAACCAAGATTAAAAGGCTTTTTTTTTTTTTTTAAACCTTAGGAATTTCCCAAACTTTTCTGATCACAGAAGTTTGCCTTTAGACAGTTTTCTGAGTTCCAAATATAATCACTATGATTTTTGTTTTTCATAATGAATATAAATCAACCAGACAGCAAATAAATTAAAAAGTTTATTTCAAAGAAAAGAAAAGAAAAAAAAAAATTCATAAGTTCATACCCTCTGACCCAGTCACTCCACTTCTGGCAATCTATCCTAAGGAAGTATTCCTAAAACAGAAAAAAAAAGTGATGCAGAGGACACTCACTGCAGCTTTATCCACAAAAACAAAAATAAACATAAATGCAAATTAAAAGAATCAAAACCCAAATGTTCAAGACAAAGGAGCCCATGAGATGGGATATGTTTAGTATATCTAAACTAAATACCTCTAAACATGTTGCTCATAAAAAAACTTGTGAAAACATGGATATTATACTATGTGAAGGGCAAAATGCAGGACATTATACGATCACAGAATGATTTTTAAACTGCATAATGACTAGATTGAAAACAATATTTCAAAATATAAACTGCATTTAGGCAGTGGTATGATAGGTGCTTTAACTCAATTTTTACTGTATTTCTCAAATTTTATGTGTCAAGCATGTTTACTTTTATGCTTTTAACAGTGGCTTTAAAATTTGATCTGATATAGAATCTTTCCATAACGTTCCTTCTTAGATTTCATCCTTTGCAAATATCTACATGGACATAACTGAGGTTACAGAAAATAATGCCAACACGTTACACAAGTCCATATAAAATCCCTTTAAAAAGTATCTTTAAGGATTTCAAGAGAAGGAAATACAATATTCATTTTCTATCATGTCCCAAGAGTAACTACTTTATGTTACAATGATCTTGAAATAAAACAGCCTTATCCACTTTCCCAATCCTTGCCAATAGATGGTCACTCCCCCAAAGGTCCACAGGTCTCACTGCAAGCTTTAAGATGGGGTCAAGAAAGTCCAAAAGATAGTTTTAAAACAGCAGTATTTAATTTTCTTTTCTATAATCAATCATTTCTAAGAAATAAGCTACAGTTGGGGGGAAAATTCTTGAATTTTAATTACACTAGAAGTTCAAATAAAGAAAGAGCTTTAAAGATGGACCCCTGAGACACTCCATCAACCTAAAAGAAGAGGAATAGCCAGCAAAGATGACTAAGTAGGAAAACCAAGAAAGAGTGGTACTGGTAAAGCCAAGTTGAGAAAGCTTACCCAGCAGGAGGAAGTAAATGATGACAAGAATGGCTATGGATGAAGTAGGACGACAACAAAGAACTGACCACTGCATTCAGTAACACACAAGTCACTACTGTAGAAGCAGTTTCTATTAAGTGAAGTCTGATACTGATAAAAGTAGAATTAAGAGACTGGGAAAGCAAAATAGTATTAATTAAATACTTTAAATTTATCTCTTTCACCATATTTCTTAATGTGGGAACAGTTGGAAGGAAGTCAGATGAAAAATAACATAAAAATGAAAAACACACACACACACACCTGCACGCACACATGCAGTACCTCTGTGTACATAACGGGAAATCTGCTATACACAGGTTTTCTTCAAAGCTAGACTCAAACTCTTGCTTTAGTAACTGTGTCTAAAGTTTAGCTCTCCTAACACTAACAAGAACATTTTGTACTTGGATATTGATGCACAGAACAACATGAAGTAAGCGACATTGCCTGGTATAATGCAAGTTCCAAAAAAGTTGCTCTTTGTGTACCAACCTAACAGGCGTATTTTCACAAGATTAAAACAGGTTAAATGACGTATTAAGAACAACTTACCAAAATAAAAAAGAGAGAGAGAGAGAACAAAGGTCATAAAACAAATCATAAAGAATGTGTGTAAAGAAGAGAGGAGACTGTTGGTAAGCAGTTTACCTATCAACAAATAGAAAGTTTATAACTGGCATTTCTAAAATAGTATCAGTATTGGTCAACAAAGAACACTTCTCAATGATGAACGACAACACAAATGACTATCATTGTATAACTTGAGTGTTATATTGAGAACAGAGAAGAAACGTGTTAAGCCAGTAAAAGTTACTGACGCATACTTACAGTGAGGCATGTAAACAGATTTCAAAGTAATACAGATTCTTATAGATCAATAATGGTATATCCAAGTAGAAGAATCAGATTTAAAGAAAAGTCAATAAAAAACATGTAATAACAAAGTGGAAAGTCAAATTACAAGAATTCTAGAATATCTAAAGAGGCTGAAAATATCCAACTAATAGATTTACATAAAAATTTCTATGCATCAATTTTTATTGGATTGGATTTTTCTGACTCATTTTGAGAGTGGAAAACAGTAATAAATATATAGAAATTAAGAGGAAAAAATTTCACTTTCTGTTGGTATTAATTGAAAAAAACAGTATTTTAGGAAATTCATTCTTTCTAATAATAATCTATTAAATAAACCAATGACCAAATTAAAATAATAAATATCTAATAACTAACAAAATCAGAATCAACTATTAAACACTTTTAAGGGGGAAAAATTTTAAAGATAGTTAAAATAGTTTATTAAAAAAAAAAAAAAAAACTTAAGCACCCATAATCTAAAACTTGAAAACTGCCATACAGGAAATGTTCATAAATGGGGTATTAATAAAAGCATATTTTTGCTTTTCAAAATTCTAATTTTAAACTTTTTTAGAGAAAACTTCTGTATGATTTAGGACACTTGTGTCATATGTAACACAACCACCAACAAACAGAATCCTATGCCCTAAAAAAAAATATGTAAACTTTAAGAGTGTTCCTTTATTTCTGAATCTTACCAGTATATGATGTCAAGATATATCAAATACATGACTTACATTTTTACCAACAACCAGTGAGACTGAACATGAGGTCGATAAAACAAACTCTGATGGCTAATATATTTTGACATTAAATTGCATGATTTTTTTGACAACTGAGCATGATGAGACTGGAAATGATTTAAGGTCAAGAATAATACTGATAAAAGAAAATCATGGAAATTTTAAATTGAAAACGCTCCGCACTTCACAGACAAAGTGAAAGAGTTCAAAGAGATTCAGTATTTTTCAAGTTTGCTAGCTTCAAGCTGCTGCTGCTGTTGCCGAAGTCGCTTCGGTCGTGTCCGAGTCTGTGTGACCCCAGCAAAGCAGGAACCAGAAGGTGACATTCAACTGGGCTTTCTTTCATGTGCCTTAGTCTGCATAACTAAATATGCCAAAGTCCTGACACTCACACTGGCCTCTTCTCCAAAACCGGAATCACTACAATGCTAGAAGATTATTACTCTAAAACACTCACTGAGCACTCAGTATATATATTCCAGGCACAGATTAATTTTCTAGAGCATGTGTGCTCAGTCGTGTCCAACTCTTTGCAACTCGATGGACTGTAGTCTGCCAGGCTCCTCTGTCCAGGGAATTTTCCAGTCAAGAATACTGGAGTCGGTTCTCATTACCTTCTCCAGGGGATCTTCCCAACCCAGGGATTAAATATGCATCTCTTGCATCTCCTGCATTGACGGGTGCAATTTTTACCACTGAGCGACCTGGGAAGCCCCTAATTTTCTAGAGGATAATGTTTAAAAATGTCAATCAATGACTTTTAACCTGAACCTATGGTAAAATTAAATTTTACAATACAACTCTTTACGCATGTATTTAAACAAATCTAAAACAATGGTTTCAGAGAGAAGGAATGATGAAATGGTTAAACCTAAAGTCTCTATAAATCACTATGCTTAATTAAATTTTATTATTCACAGTAATTGTGTTCTATAAAGTTGTCATAAATACCAAACAAGTGTTTCCAACAGAAATACAAGACTAAGTTCCTGCAAGCCTCTAGTCACGTTTTTGCCAACTGATCAATACATAATCTTTTCCTATGTGTATTTCTCAAGACATGCTATTCATTAATAATATATAATACATTCATTAACACTGAAGTCAGTCAACTGAATGAAGCTTATCTAACAGGTATGCTCTCCATAAGGCACATCACAACACCAGGCAGCACCTCAAAGCAGCGTAGGGATCATCTTAAACAGCAAAGTCACCGTAACAAGTACGGCAAGCTTGTAGTGAAAATATTTCACTAAACAGACCACGAAATGGACACTTGTTTAGGATATGAAAGCTGAAACAAGAAACCAGAATGCCACCTTGTTCAACCTCAGATGGGAAAGTCCATGAAGGTGACTCAAATACTTTGCCACTCTATGCATGCAAACATCTACAAATTACTGTGAAAGCACCATAAGTACTGAATTTTGGTGCTACAAATAAATTTTAATGAGTAGGCAAATTCACAAATGAAGAACCTTCAAATAATGAGGCTGGATTTACGTACTGTATCTAAATCCTGTAGATAGTACACCGATTGTGATTCAAGAGCCACACAGTATTCTGAGATATCTACCTGTGAAGAAGCCACAGCATTACTTATTTCTTGCTACGGTTCCGGTAAACTACAAAGGATAAATGACCAAAGAAATTAAAAGCTCAATATAGGTATTCATCACTAAATTTTTCACATAGGAATCAAAAGAGCAGATAGCCCATATTAAGACTTTGTGTACAATAATGGCTGGAGACAGAAAAGGGAGCAGGGGTACCACTTCCCCTCCTATCAAATGGGGAGCACAGGCTTCTCCTGGCAACAGCAAAGTCCAGAGAGGCCTGAACTAAGGGCATCTAAAGGAAGAGATGCTCGTCAAAGCTACGGTTTTTCCAGCAGTCATGTATGGAGGCGAGAGTTGGACTATAAAGAAAGCTGAGCACTGAAAAATTGATGCTTTTGAACTGTGGTGTTGGAGAAGACTCTTGAGAGTCCCTTCGACTGCAAGGAGATCCAACCAGTCAATCCTAAAGGAGATCAGTCCTGAATATTCATTGGAAGGAGTGATGCTGAAGCTGAAACTCTTAATACTTCGGCCATCTGATGCAAAGAAATGACTCACTGGAAAAGACCCTGATGCTGGGAAAGACTGAAGGCGGGAGGAGAAGGGGATGACAGAGGATGAGATGGTTGGATGGCATCACGGACTTAATGGACATGAGTTCGAGCAAGCTCCGGGAGTTGGTGATGGACAAGGAAGCCTGGTATTTTTCAGTCCATGGGGTTGCAAAGAGTCGGACGTGACTGAGCAACTGAACTGAACCGATTATGATAACTGCTATTCAAAAAAATTCAATAATTAGGTTACTGAGATAAAAGAGAAATACTCTGACTTTCCCCAAGTTCCAAAAAATATAGGTGACTTTTAGTCATTATAGCTGGTTAATTTAACAGCACTTCAGACCTAATTTCAGTGTTTTTTTTTTTAAGTTTCTCATGAACTTTTAACAGATGCTTATGAACACTGTTTCACAAAAGACGTTTGATTATTCATAACCATTTGAACTGCTTATATTAGGCTGCCTAAAGGAGTTATAAAGCAGGCACAGTATAGCTGTTAAAGTGAGCTCTGAGAGCCTATCTCAGACGGAATTAGAGTTGTGAGCCTCCAAAGAAGATTCTCAGGCAAAGACTAACTTTGAAATCACAGTAGTCACTGAGGAATACTGGTTACCTGACGTACAGTGGGTGATCTAAGAAATCTGCCAAAGCCTCCAAAGGACTGTGCGATACTAACATTTTCAGAAACCACTATGATTGATCTACAGGCATTTAAGAAGTTTTAAGACATAGATGGCAGGAAAAATCAACCAAACTGTACTCATCATCAAAGCTTGGAATCACTTTCTGTAAGCAGGTTCGGTTTGTCCCTGAATCCTAAAAGAGCCTCCGTAATCACCAAGATTTCTTCTCTGACCACACCACTTAGTAAAACTCCAACTTCATATTCTGAACTCTCTATATGACAAATTAATATTTATTATTAATCACTATGCTCAAACTGATTCAAAGTAAGTATCTGGAAAACATACTAAATACCACTTACTTAGTATCACTCTGCTACTCAAAATCCACCAAGAGCTTCCCATCTCACTCACAAAGAAAGTTATTTTTTTTAATTGTTGCCTGTATGATATATGCCATCCCATCACTCTGAGCTCATACTCTGCTATTCTCTTTTTCACTTTGGCACTCTTTCTGAAAGAGGAAAATATGCTGCTGCCTCAGAGTTTCTGCACTGGATAAAGCTTCTGCCTGAATGCTCTCCCTGACATATCTGCATGGTTCTTTCCATTATTTTCTTTAGGACTCTTTTCAAACAACCTTTAATAAACTCACTTTTCCTAATAATCTTATTTTAAATAATCATTTCCTTCAGTTCAGTTGCTAAGCCGTGCCCAACTCTTTGCGACCCCATGGACTTCAGCACACCAGGCTTCCCTGTCCAGCACCAACTCCCATTACTCAAATTCACGTCCATCAAGTCAGTGATGCCATCCAACCATCTCACCCTCTGTCAGCCCCTTCTCCACCTGCCTTCAATCTTGCCCAGCCTCAGGGTCTTTTCCAATGAGTCAGTTCTTCACATCAGGTGGCCAAAGTACTGGAGTTTCAGCTTCAGCATCAGTCCTTCCAATGAACATTCAAGATTGATTTCCCTTAGGATGGACTGGTTGGATTTCCTTGCAGTCCAAGGGACTCTCAAGAGTCTTCTCCAACACCACAGTTCAAAAGCATCAATTCTTTAGCACTCAACCTTCTTTATAGTCCAACTCTCACATCCATACATGACTACTGAAAAACCATAGCTTTGACTAGACGGACCTTTGTTGGCAAAGTAATGTCTTTGCTTTTTAATATTCTGTCTAGGTTGGTCATAGCTTTTTTTCCAAGGAGCAAGTGCCTTTTAATTTCATGACTGCAGTCACCATCTGCAGTGATTTTGGAGCCCAAAACAATAAAGTGTCTTACACATTCCATTGTTTTCCCATCTATTTGCCATGAAGTGATTGGACTGGATGCCATGATCTTCGCTTTCTGATGTTGAGTTTTAAGCCAACTTTTTCACTCTCCTCTTTCACTTTCATCAAGAGGCTCTTTAGTTCTTCACTTTCTGCCATAAGGGTGGTGTCATCTGCATATCTGAGGTTATTGGTATTTTTCCTGGAAACCTTGATTCCAGCTTGTGCTTCTTCCAGCCAAGGGTTTCTCATGATGTACTCTGCATATAAGTAAAATAAGCAGGGTGACAATATACAGCCTTGATGTACTCCTTTTCCTATTTGGAACCAGTCTGTTGTTCCATGTCCAGTTCTAACTGTTGCTTCCTGACCTGCATACAGGTTTCTCAATAGCAGGTCAGGTGGTCTGGTATTCCCATCTCTTTCAGAATTTTCCACAGTTTGTTGTGATCCACACAGTCAAAGGCTTTGATGTAGTCAATAAAGCAGAAGTAGATGTTTTCTGGAACTCTCTTGCTTTTTTGAAGATCCAACGGATGTTGGCAATTTGATCTCTGGTTCCTCTGCCTTTTCTAAATCCAGCTTGAACATCTGGAAGTTCACAGTTCGCGTATCATTGAAGCCTGGCTTGGAGAATTTTGAGCATTACTTTGCTAGTATTTTTCACTCCCTTGCATCACATTATTCCCCCTTCCCCTTTGCCCTGCTTCATTCTTCTCCACAGTACTGTATCAACACACTGGAATATTGTCTGTTATATACAGGGCCCATCTATCTATCCATTAATTTCTTCCTACATTATCTGCCTCCTCCCACTAGAATTTAAGCTACATAAGGAAAGAGACTTTCCTTTTTCACCAGTATTTTCAGGACCTACAAAAATGCTTGGCTTAGTAGGTCCTCAACACATTTACTGAGTAAATAGTTATTAAATCTTGTTAAAGCCAGCCATGTGCTGAGCAATTTTTCCTCATTAAAGAAGACCTACAAGCCAGATACAAAAAAGTACCAATTATTTAAAACACAGTATTTAAAGTTGTGATCTGTACTGAACAAGCACTTACAGTACTCTTGAAATTGAGAGGATATAAATCTAAAACCTTAACATTTTTTATAAATTATCATCCTCTAAGTCATAAAAATAATTTTTACCTTTATCAATTTTTTTGCTATTTTCAGCACATGCTATAAAAAATGTGTGACTAAAAAGATTACTACTTCAAAAACACATAATTTGTTGAGTATTTCTAGTTCCACATCTCACATAGTGCAGCCAACTGGGAAATCATATGTGCAGCTTAAAAGTGAAAGTGTTTTAGGGACTGCAAAATGGGCTGAACAGATTCTCAGTGCTGTAGATTAACAAGATAAACAACACAGGGCACATCATACAAGTATTCATATAAGCAGCCAGTATTCGTTAAGTTTTAGGGTTCTGAACTGAACATTTCAAATTCACACGCCTCATCAATCACATGCATCTTCACTAGAAAGGATGCATAACTATTTCTCAGCTCACATGACAATATCTACTTTTTATATGTTATTTAACTTACAGTACATATTTCTGTCTGGCCACATTTAATTCCTCATCCCCATTCAACTCCACTACATCTGCAATCTGGGTTTACTAAACTGAAACTGAATTTCACACTGGTTGCCAAATCCCACTGGGTATTTTGCCATTTTTGTAGCTTTTTACAGGACTGGCAATGACTTCCCCTCTCTTTACAACTCTCACGCCTCTTAGTCTCCCTTGAGATCATCCTTTCCTTGGTATTGTCCCGCAGGCAGCTCCTTTGTTCTTCACTGCCAGCTCCTTCCTTCTCTGAAATTTCTTTGCAACCTTGGGTTTTAAGTATCACACAGAAGTTAATGACAACCAACTCCACTCTCTCCAGCCAAACTCCTCCACTGAGTCCACTAGCTATATCAAGATATCCCACAGTTGCCCCAAATTCATTATTTTAAAACCCAAATTCCTGTGCACTCTCAGAATTCTTAGATCCTCTTCCTATTTTCTCTCAGTGAATGGAACTGTATTCTAGTCAGTTGCAGATTTAGAAAATCTGAATGGCTTGCCCTCTTCAACTTCCTTCTACTATCCTCTCCCCTGAGCAATTCAATTCTAAAGCCATAAAGTGGAGTCAGGTGTGTGGGGGGGATGGTGGGAGGAAAGAGCCTGACCATGAAGGCTGAGGAGGGATCCAAACAGTGGAGAAGAAGGCAGGAAGGTGTCAGAGCCCACAGGGATATTCAGGGTGTGGGGGCCACTGCTCAGATACCCCTTCAACAGAATCTGCTATGGGAGCAGAGCTGCTCCATAGCCCCCAGGTACCTCATCCTGGAATCCACTCTAACAGTAATACCTGCCACGCTTCCTCTAGGCTTCCCCAGCAAAACAAATGACGGAGCATGGCAGGAATGCCCCAACAGCTAACTCTGTCTGGATGAGACTTCCTGCACATCTGTTTCTCTGGGGAACCTGACCTGACACAGAAGGTATTCATGTACTGTTGTCAAAAACACTTAGGATGATATAAAAATGTTCTGGAAGACACCACAAAATGGTTATCCTCATTAAACAAAGGCCATTTCACTCTAGAATATTTAAAGAATATCATCTGCTATGTAAAGAAATCCAGTGGCTTAGCTAAGGAAAAGTTCTCAACAGGGTATGTGAGCTGAAAGGGGTCCTTTTAAGACAACAGAAGAACAGAGTTTGTTTTGTAGTAATACTGTGAAGATGAAGAATGGCTGCAGATTTCACACTCTTCAGTCTCTAATGGTTTTGACTTCAAGGGACAAGATTTTTGGATTTAAAAGGAAAATGCCCTTCTGGAAAACACTGTGTTACAAAAAGGAAACTTGAAATGTTTCCACTGCTGCTGGAGCTCCAGTGAAGAAGATACCAGCAAGTCTCAAGTCTCATGAGAACCACCTGGGGAAGCCGCAGAATACACTGAACTCAGGTTCGTTCCCTTTCAAAACAAGTGTATCAATGAACAGGTTCTCTTTTCCTGAATCATCTGATAGCGAGAAACTGACTTGAAAAAAAAAAAAAAGAGTAAGCAGCAGCAGTCTAATACATTCAAGATGAGTTTTACTGATCTGCACGGAAAAGTTCTGGATTTCTGCGAAGAAAAGAATATCCTGCTATTCATAGGAAACAATGAACATTATGCTGCGGTTTCAACTTCTCATACATTTGAACAATCTTTTATTTATTCAGTGAACATTTAAAATAGTAAGCTAAAAAACTGCTCTCATTTCAGTTGAAAGAAAAATTTGTATGCGCTTGCTTATCTCATGTTTGACCCTGAATGGTATTTCTAAAGCAAAAACCAAGCAAAAGAGGTAAATATAATTTTTAAGATTCAAAAACAATACTTTCAGCATATATGAGCCTATAAAAGAAGTAATTTTCTAACTGTTTGGCCTATATTTGAAATAAAAGAAGTAATTTTCTAACTGTTTGGCCTATATTTGAACTTGACCATGTCACTGAATAAGCAAATGCTTTTTCAAAGTTTTATATAAAATTGTGTCTAGACAATATTTTCATTCATATTACTTTGGCTTATGGTTTTGGTTGCTTTACTATTCAACACTGTCAATAAATTTTCATGTTGTTAAAATTAATTTACAACCTTTATTTAAATTAAATCTGCTGAGTCTACATTAAGAAAAATTAAGTCCCATTTTGGTTTAAGCTAGTTACATGAAATGCATTACGTTTCTTATGAGTTCTCAAAATTCATGGAATGATAAGAGATTAACCTCTCTTTTCTTTTTTTGGCCACACTGTGTGGCTTGTGGGATCTTCGTTCTCTGACCAGGGATTGAACCCAGGCCCTCAACAGTGAAAGCAACAAGTCCTAACCACTGGACCACAGGGGAATTCCCTAAAATAGATTAAGTTAAAGTAAGGGAAGCTTAATTACCAGGGTGTTGTATTTTTCCCAAGAAAAGTTGGCTAAAATGTTTAGTCCTGAATACTGGGGCAGAAAGGAGGAATGCTCTTACATGTACAGTAGCAAAAATCTGTGATAAGGCCTATTTGGACAAGGTTAAGAAGGTAAAGTTTAAAAAAAAGAAAAAACGAATTTCCTCTGTCTGCTCAATTAACTTGAATTGGAGCTGACATCCTTGGTAGGAAGGAAGAAACTACACAAAAAGAAGAGGTTAATAAATTTGCCAAATATAAACATGTTCACAGGGGGGAAAAAGCATCCTATACTCAAAAGAGCACTGACAATTATCAATGAATCACTGTATCTACATCTTAACTGTTCAAGCTACCGCGAGTCATTGATAGAATAAATTTTAAGTGTTTCCCCAGTGTAAGAATACTGAGGAAGGCTGGAAGTGAATATTAGTGTTAGGACAAACTGAAATTACGCTTACTTAATAGGAAGCAATGAGAGCAACACAGCATCACTCCTGGGATATTCCTGTCAACAAATCCATGAACTGAGTCCACAAATGAGGAAACAGGAAACAAACTCAAATTAAGGGTCCTAGTTCAAAATGGCCTGCAATCTTCAGGAGTTAAAGGGACGGGGGGAAAAAAAAACAGATCAGGGACTATTCTGGATACATGATCATAAATGCAACACATGATATTGAATGGACTCTTGTCCTTATACGAGATACTGTTTGAACAACTGGTGAAACTCAAATGGGGTCTAAAGAACAGACAATCTAATATACCAACATCCTGATTTTAATGGCTATATTGTGGTTATTCAGAAGAATGTCCCTGTTTATAAGAAACACATACTCAAGTGTCTGAGGGTGACAACATCATTTTGATGACTTATCAAACGGTTCTGGGGCAAAATAAATTCTTAGTACTGTACTTGGAACTTTTCTGAATGTTAAATAAGGGGGGAAAGGAGAAATCTGGATATTATCTTGCTTCCCATCATCTGTTAGAAACTACCCTTGCCTGTCCCCACATCTCTGTCACCCACTTAACTTCATCCCTAAGTCTACGTGAGTCCACCTCTTAAATAGCCTTACACTGGATCCCACCTTTCTAGTACTGCTTAATAAGCACATGCTATCTGCTTCTTGCCCAAACGATTTGAATAGCGTCCCTAGTAATCTCCCTGTCATTGTCTCCCGCCCCTCTCATCTACCCTCTATACTGCTGCCAGAATAGGAAATGTCAACAATTTAGCAGCAGTTGCTAAACTTTTTACATGCCGAACCCTTTGTTCAAATGAGAGAAAAGCATTGAACAGGTGAAGAGAGAGCAGGGGAGAAGAGAAACAGCGTGCATAGAGAGAATCAGCAACCCTCGGGTGACTGCAGAACTTCTGAAAACTACTGCTCTGTAGGATAAACCTAAACTCCTAAGCACAGTACACAAGACACACCTAATCTGGTCTCACTTCCATCCAGCTTCAATACACACTGGTCTGCCTTTATATTCAATAACTTTTCTCACAGCCTATAAACTAAAAAGCTTGGTGATTACAGATTTTTAAAACATAAAACTATAAGTGTCCATCTAAAGTTGTTAGTAGATATTTCTATTTCTTTGTGATAGTTTAAGACTGAAGTCTACTGAAAAAACTCGACGACTGTGCAGAATATCTCCTACAAGTCTTTCGGTGCTTCCCTTGTGGCTCAGTTGGTAAAGAATCCATCTATGATACGAGGAACCTGGGTTCAATCTCTGGGTTGGGAAGATCCCCTGGAGAAGGGAATGGCCACCCACTCCACTATTCTGGCCTGGAGAACTTCATGGACAGTATAGTCCATGGGGTTGCAAAGAACTGGACACGACTGAGTGACTTGCACTTCACTTTCACAAGTCTTTTAGGTAGAGTGGTTATCATCACTGCTTGAAGCAAGAAGGGTGTCAGGTTTGGATATGAAAGCTGAAATCTGGGTTAGAAAGGTAAATGATCACAGAATTCAGTCAATATTGTAATTCAGCTGTTCACCATTCAAATATTTTAAAAGTGGAAAAAATGGGTAAAACACAAATAGTTGACTATTTACCCTCTATTAGTTGACTATTAGACAGTTGATAAACATATGAAAATGTACTCAATAACATCAGCCATCAAGGAAATGCAAATTAAATCACATGCAAAAACAACTTCTCATTCACAAGAATTACTAAAATTAAAAGCAACCAAACACCACCAAATGTTGGGGAAACAGGAAACAACTGAAACTCTTGTACTTGGCTCCTGGGCTTATAAAACAGTCTCACCGCCGGAGAAAACCCCTTGGTGGTTTCTTATAAAAACACACACTCTTTGGGCTAGCACATACACTCCTAGCTACCTAACCAAGACAGATGTCTACCAGAAAGGTCAGTACAAGAATGCTTGTGTTATAGCAGCTCTATTCAGAACAGCCAAAGCTGAAGACAACTCCAATATTCACCAGCAGAAGAATGGATATACTGAATTGTATCTGTACAATGGAATAGTACACAGAGACAAAAAAGAACGCACTCTGATACATGCAACAACACGGATGACAAACACACTATGTTGAACATAAGAAGTCAAACAGAAAAAGCAACACTATGTACTTCTACTTATATGACATTTACAAATACACAGAACTAATCTACAGTGATAATAATCACAACAGTAGCTGCCTAAGTGTGGACTGAATGGAATGAGCATGAGGGAAATATGGGGAGTGATAGAAATATTCTATGTCAAAAGAGGTATTGGTTATAGTTACATATACATAAGTATATACATTCGTCAAAATTCATCTGTACATTTCACTTTAGATAAAAGCACCTCAATTTAAAATGTACAATTAACTGAAGACAATGCAAAAACCTTTCTGCCTTCCTTGACTCCCAATATCAGACTGTTAGAGGCTGAAGAAGGCTTAGGTCTTTGCTCTGGGCCCATAGTTGATAAGATAGCAACAAATCCTGAAACATCCTGTGGCAAGTAGAGAGAATTTGGATGAAGAATACGATGTGGCCACATAAGCAACCACACTAGAGGAAACATCTGAAGCCACCACCTACAGAGCCAGTGATCACAGGATCAAAGAAAGCCAGAATCTGCTAATTTCAGAAATAACTCAGCATCTTTAAGAAAAGTCTCAACACCATCACAGTGAGCAAGCACCAACTCAAATCTTTTAACTTTGGCCTCTACTCTGCCTCACTATCATTTTTACAAGGTTTTAAACTTCAGAAAAAGCATACCACTATAATATAGAAAATGGATTGTCTATAGAAAACTAGTGAGTCTGTTTTTTAAACAGGGTTCCCATCTTGGAGAGCATATTTTTAGCATGGCAACTGTAGTAAACCACACGTGGTAAAGAATGTCATCTTGTTATTTGCTTTTTATAAATTTAGGGATCCTGCTGTCATCTGCTGTTGCTTGATCTCCTCATGCCTGGGTCCCTGGGAAGTTCCAGTCAGTATCTATGCAATTAGAACCCAGGTAACTCTTGCCTGGATTTCTTTTCTTGCTCTCAGGCAAAACAATGACCTCCTTTAGATAAATTTGCCAGAGAAACACTATTCACAGGTAGACTCTCAGAAACAATCACTCCATCTTCTTCTTCAAATTCCTGGCAGGAAGGCTAAGTGGACACAGTGGGGGAAGATACTGCCTGACTGCACTGCACACAAGGTGTCTTCACAAAATGTGTATTTGAACTGAAAAAACACAAGACTTAAACTCTAACATGTGCCAGGCACTGGGGATACAATGCTGACCAAAGACATAAACCATGCATCTAAACAACAGAGTGAAAAAGATACTATTTATAAAAAATGAGGCAACCATCTGCTCTAGCTAGACCTTTGTAAGATACCTGGATTAAAAATAAATAAACTTCTAAAAGTTACATAATTATAGTTGAAACCAGGTAAAATAAACTTCATTCTAGCCTGTTTGTATCACTGCTCACCAATGTCTATGCTGCTGCTGCTAAGTCGCTTCAGTTGTGTCCGACTCTGTGCGACCCCATAGACGGCAGCCCACCAGGCTCCCCTGTCCCTGGGATTCTCCAGGCAAGAACACTGGAGTGGGTTGCCATTTCCTTCTCCAATGCGAGAGTGAAAAGTGAAAGTGAAGTTGCTCAGTCGTGTCGGACTCCTAGCGACCCCATGGACTGCAGCCCACCAGGCTCCTCTGTCCATGGGATTTTCCAGGCAAGAGTACTGGAGTGGGGTGCCATTGCCTTCTCTTCACCAATGTCTATAGTGACTGAAAAGGCAAAAAAAAAAAGCAAAAACCATCACCACTACTGATACCAAGAAACAAAGAAACAACAGTGAAAGTGAAAGCACTCAGTTTTGTACAACTCTTTGCAACCCCATGGACTATACAGCCCATGGAATTCTCCAGGCCAGAATACCAGAGTGGGTAGCTTTTCCTTTCTCCAGGGGATCTTCCCAACCCAGGGATCGAATCCAGGTCTCCCGCATTGCAGTGGATTCTTTACCAGGTACGCCACCTTAATTACAAGAAGCAGCCCAATCATAAATTCAAGAAGAAACAAATATAATTCACTCAAAACCATTCTTCCTTTTTTTAGTAATGATTAAGCTATTATTTTTTAAATAAGAAGAAGTATGATTTTCTTACAAAGACCTTTTCTGTGTACATGAAAATAAAGCAACACTGTAATAATGATTAAATCAGTAAACTAGATCCTTACGTAATGACCTGTAATTTTTCAGACAAGAAATTTTTAAAATTTTTCAGGTTATAGAACAGCATTTCTGGGCAAACCTAACAAGGCAGCAGTTGTACAACATTCTCAAACTTCCAAACACCCTCAATTTCAGTACAGACAATGCTGTGTTGTACACTCAATCTAAAACTAAGAGGCAGCCTTGTGGCTTAGTCACAACTCGAATTCCTTATCACAATGACGACAGAATAAGGATTTTACCACTAAACTCAGCCATTCAAATAACTGGGAAGTCAATAACAATGGTTATCACTGCTCTCCAGAACTACTGATTTTCAGATTTATTTGAAGGAATGTTTCTTAGAACCTCCAAGTTCTTGGATAGGAATCCTTCATACTGAAGTTATTCCTTTCCCCTAGACAAAAGTAGAGGGTTAAGTCAAAAGAATAGTAATAATTAATTGAAAGCCATAAAATATGTCTTTGTTCTTCTACTATAGCAATTCAATTACTCCAGATATAAAAAATAAAATATTAGTAGGGAATCTTACAGGTTTCTTAAGAAGCCTGTTTTGTTATTTTTTTTAAATATTCAAATTAGTAAAGATACTTCCACTACATTCATGTCATCAGCAAACATTCCCAGAGTGTTTGCTGCTGCTGCTGCTGCTGCTGCTGCTGCTAAGTCACTTCAGTCATGTCCTACTCTGTTCGACCCCACAGACGGCAGCCCACTAGGCTTCTCTGTCCCTGGGATTCTCCAGGCAAGAACACTGGAGTGGGTTGCCATTTCCTTCTCCAATGCACAAAAGTGAAAGTGAAGTCGCTCAGTTGTACCCGATTCTTAGCGACCCCATGGACTGCAGCCTACCAGGCTCCTCCGTCCATGGGATTTTCCAGGCAAGAGTACTGGAGTGGGGTGCCATTGCCTTTTCCCCCAGAGTGTCTACTAGGAGCTAATACTATGCTATGTACAACACATTCATTTAATCTACAATCCTGACATCACTATTCCCACTTTATAAAATAGGAAACAGCCTTGGACTAAGGTCATTTGCCTGAATATTTACAGTCAGTAAGATTTAGTAACATGTTTGAAATTCAGGTATGTCTGAGCCAAGGTTTATGTTCATTCCACTAGACCGACCTCCAACATAATAAAAATCCTGAAGCACCAAGAAAAACAAAAAGGTCACAAGTGACAGTAACACAACACATTACAACTATCTCCTCAATATAAAAGCCCTTCTGTGCTCACTTCAGCAACACGTGTACTAGAATTGGAACAATACAGAGAAGATTAGCATGGCCCCAGTGCAAGGATGGCACGCAAACTTGTGAAGTATTCCGTATTTTTAAACCCCAAAGTTAGCAGAAGGAAAGACATCATAAATATCAGAGCAGAAATAAATGAAAAAGAAATGAAAGAAACAATAGTAAAGATTAATAAAACTAAAAGCTGGTTCTTTGAGAAGATAAACAAAATTGACAAATCATTACCAGACTCATCAAGAAACAAGAAAAAGAGAAGAATCAAATCAACAAAATTAGAAATGAAACAGGAGAGGCTATGACAGACAGGGCAGAAATACAAAGGATCATAAGAAACTATTACGAGCAACTACATGCCAATAAAATGAACAACCTGGAAGAAAAGGACATATTCTTAGAAAAATTCCTTCTGCCAAGACGGAACCAGGAAGAAACAGTAGCTATGAAGAAGCCTCACAAGCACCGACACCGAAACTGTGAGTTAAACAATCTCTCAGAACGCAAAAGGTCAGCACCAGCTGGCTTCACAGGTGAATTTCACCGAACATTCAGAAAAGAGCTAATGCCTATCTTTCTCAAACTCTTCCAAAAAATGTCAGAGGAAAAAACATTTCCAATCTCATTCTACATGGTCACCATCCCCCCGATACCAAAACCAGATAAAGACTTCACAAAAAAAGAAAATTATAGGCCAGTATCACTGATGAAAATAGACACAGAAATCCTTAGCAAACAATTCAACAACACTAAAAAGATCAAGTTGGGTTTATCTCAGGTATGCAAAGATTCTTCAATACATGCAAATCAATCAATATGATACACCATATTAACAACTGAAAGATAAAAGCCATATGGTCATTTCAATAGATGTAGAAAAGCTGTCGACAAAATTCAGCATCCATTTATGATAAAAGCTCTTCAAAAGATGGGCACAGAAGGAACCTACCTCAACATAATAAAGGCCATATATGATAAACCCACAGCAAACATTCTCAATGGTGAAAAACTGAAAGCATTCCCTCTAAGACCAGGAACAAGACAAGGGTACCCACTCTCTCCACTATTATTCAACATAATAAACTACTATTATTGTAGTTTCATAAGTCCTAACTACAACAATCAGAGAAAAAAAAGAAATAAAAGGAATCCAGATTGGAAAAAAGAAGTAAAACTCATTTGCAGATGACGTGATACTATACATGGAAAACCCTAAGGATTCTATCAAAGATTACTAGAGCAAATCAATGAATTTAGCAAAGTTGCAGGATACAAAATCAATACACAGAATTAAGAACTTGCATTCTTATACACTAACAACAAAAAATCAGAAAGAGAAAGTAAGGAAACAACCCCATTTACCACTGCAACAAAAAGAATAAAATATCTAGGAATAAACCTACCTAAGGACACAAAAGAACTGTATACCAAAAATTGTAAGACACTGATGAAATAAATCAAAGACAACATAAACAGATGGAGAGATATTCCATGTTCCCAGGTTGGAAGAATCAATATTGTGAAAATGACTATACTACCAAATGCAATCTACACATTCAATGAGATCCCTATCAAATTACCAATGGCATTTTTCACAGAACTAGAACAAAAAATTTCACAATTCGTATGGAAACACAAATGATCCTGAATAGCCAAAGCAATCTTGAGAAAGAATGGAGCTGGAAGAATCAAGCTTCCTCACTTCAGACCATACTACAAAGTTACAGTCATCAAGACAGCACAATACTGGCACAAAACAGAAATATAGACCAATGGAACAAGACAGAAAGCCCAGAGATAAACCCACACCCTATGGACACCTTATCTTTGACAAAGAGGCAAGACTATACAATGGAGAAATGATACGCTCTTCAATAGTGGTGCTGGGAAAACTGGACAGCTACATGTAAAAGAAGGAAATCAGAACACTTCCTAACACCATACACAAAGATAAACTCAAAATGGATAACAGACTTAAATGTAAGACCAGAAACTATAAAACGCTTAGAGGAAAATATAGCAGAATACTCTATGACATAAATCACAGCAACATCATCTATGGCCCACCTTCTGGAGTAATGGAAATAAAAACAAAAATAAACAAGTGGGACCTAATTAAACTTAAAAGGACAGTAAAGGAAACTATAAACAAGGTGAAAAGACAACTCTCAGAATGGGAGAAAATAAGAGCAAATGAAACAACTGACAAAGGATTTATCTCCAAAATATACAAGCAGCTCATGCAAATCAATACCAGAAAAACAAGCAACCCAAACAAAATGTGGGCAAAAGACCTAAACAGACGTTTCTCCAAAGAAGACGTACAGATGGTTAATAAACACATGAAAAGATGCTCAACATCACTCATTATCAGAGAAATGCAAATCAAAACTACAATGAGATATCACCTCACATCAGTAAGGACAGCCATCGTCAAAAAAAATCTACAAACAAATGCTGGAGAGGGTGTGGAGCAAAAAGAACCCTCTTGCACTGTTGGTGGGAATGCAAATTGATACAGCCACTATGAAGAACAGTATGGAGGGTCCTTAAAAAACTAGGAATAAAATCACCATATGACCCAGCAATCCCACTACTGGGCATACACCCTGAGAAAACCATAAACAAACAAGACACATGTACCTCAATGTTCGCTGCAGCACTATTACAATAGCTGGGATATGGAAGCAACCTAGATGCCCATCAACAGACGGATGCATAAAGAAGCTGTGGTACATACGTGCAATGGAATATTACTCACCCGTATTTAGAATGCATTTGAGAGAGCTCTAATGAGGTAGATGAACCTAGAGCCTGTTAGAGTGATGTAAGTCAGAAAGAGAAAAACAAGTATCATCTAGTAAAGCATATATATGGAATCTAGAGAAACGGCAGTGATGAATCTATCTGCAGGGCAGGAACAGAGATGCAGACAGAGAACAGAGTGGTGGGCATGGTGTGAGGAGTGGGGGATGCGCCGAGACAGCAGCATGGAATCGCACACACTACCGTGTGTGAAACAGCCAGCCAGTGGGGATCTGCTGCACGACGCAGACAGCTCAAGCCCAGGCCCTGGGACCCGATAATGGCTGGGATGGGGTGGGAGGTAGGTTCAAGAGGCAGGGGACATATGCATACCTATGGTTGATTCATGCTGAAATACGGCAAAAACCAACACAGTATTTGTGAACCAATTACCCTTCAATTAAAAATAAGTTAATTAAAATGTTTTTAAAACAAAAAAGCCCCTTCTTAAGATAAGGCCCATTCTCCTTTCTCATATTTCTTCCAATTAGGAACAGGAATAGTGAGTGGGTCAGCTGTCCATTTGGTCAAAGCCAAATCGACAGTGAAAATAGCTGCATAAAACTGAGGTCATAAAACCCAGTGGTTAAGAGCCCATGTTGAGCAGTAGATGACAATGCAGATTTTACTTCCAGCACTATTAAGCTATGTAAACTTGGACATATCACCCAGTGCCTTTCCCTTCTCCAGGGGATCTTCCCAACCTAGGTCTCCCGCACTGCAGGTGGATTCTTTACCAGCTGAGCCACAAGGGAAGATCAACTCAGAGGTAAAGAGTTACTTAAAAGAAAGGATGGAGCTATGACTGAGTCAGGGCACATGGAGGTGCTTCTGGGATAGTTGACAAACTTCCGTGTATTGCGCACAGAGTCGGACACGACTGAAGTGACTTAGCAGCAGCAACATGCATACAAAAAGATGCTCAACATCACTAATGCTCAACCAGCTTTACACCCTTCAGGAAAAATCCTTTGTGATTGGATGTTTAATGTCTGCCAGGAAACTGGTTACCAAGATGTTGAAGCTACAGTTATTTTATGATAGCACATTTCCCTTATCTGCCTCTTTTTATTTCATCACTGTTTACCCTTATTTTAAAATATTTTATAGCCATACTTATGATGCTCTTGATTTCTTGATTCCACAAATCAATTTCATTCAAATCCAAAGAGTGCCAAGTCCTTATGTATATTTTGTACCAAATTAAATTAGAAGACAAAAAAATTGAGCTTTCATAATTGCTACAAAGATAAATAATGGAGAAATTTGGTGCTAAACAACATAATACAAAAATATATATTTATTAGCAATATACAGTATAACTAATAAAACTACCTGAGAAGTGTAATGCTTATTTATTTTTTGTGTATCTTTGCAATCTATTTTATATATATTGACAAAAGAGACTGTGAAATATTTAGCCATGCAGAATATATGCCTAGACCAGAGCACGTGTAGGAAGGCATTTTGGTAATCATTAACTGCCCTGAAATGACAGACTACAAGTTATGATGTGTGTCATCTGCACTTTAATCGTGAATATTAGCAAATCTCCAAATGTTAGCCACATTGGTTTGTTTCCCTTGGACATTCTTTATTCATGATATTTCAATGCTGTAACTGGGTAGTCCTTTTTAAACAAAACATTTGCAAAACAGAGGGATTATTTGTTTTTAAAGCTTTTGTAAATAAAGCCTTCAGAAATGTTTTCTTACCAAAAAAAAAAAATCAGACAAATGCAAATCAAAACTACAATGAGTTAACACCTCACATCCGTTAGAATGGCCATCACCAAAATTCTACAAATAGTAAAACACTGGCAAGGATGTGGGAAAAAGGGAACCCTAGCACACTGCTAGTGAGAATGTAAACTGGTGCAGTCAACTATAGAAAACAGTATGCAGGGTCCTCGAAAAACTAAACATAGCAGTACCATGTGACCCAGCAATTCTAGACCTGGGTATATATCAAAAAGAAAAAAAAAAAACAGACTAATTTGAAAAGATATATGCACCAGCATTATTTATAATTGCAAAGATATGGAAGCAAACTAAGTGTTTATCAACAGATGAATGTTTAAAGAAGATACGGAATATTACTCAGCCATAAAAAAGAAATTCTGCCACTTGCAACATCATAGATGGGCCTATTTAACACTTAGTGAAATAAGACAAACACTGGATATACATGGAATCTAAAAAATAAATGAATGAATATAACAGAACAGAAACAGACTCACAGATGAAGAGAACAAACTAAAGGGGAAAGAAGCAAGACAGGGATGGGAGATTAAGAGATACAAGCCACTAACTATTAAATACATGAACAACAATGAAATATTGTACAGCACAGACAAATACGTTATTTTATAATAATTTTAAGTGGAGTATACTGTATAAAAATATTGAATCACTATGTTGCAGACCTAAAACTAAAACTATAAATCAAATATACTTCAACAAAAAAGTATATATCATCTTAATGCACTGCTGCTGCTGCTGCTAAGTCGCTTCAGTCGTGTCCGACTCTGTGCGACCCCATAGACGGCAGCCCACCAGGCTCCTCTGTCCCTGGGATTCTCCAGGCAAGAACACTGGAGTGGGTTGCCATTTCCTTCTCCAATGGATGAAAGTGAAAAGTGAAAGTGAAGTTGCTCAGTCGTGCCCAACTCTTGGCGACCCCATGGACTGGAGCCTACCAGGCTCCTCTGTCCATGGGATTTTCCAGGCAAGAGTACTGGAGTGGGGTGCCATTGCCTTCTCCATCTTAATACACTAAAGTATATATTTATTTTATATAGTTACCTGTATCTATAATTTATTTTACAATAAAAAGAACAGCTTAAAAACAAGATTATAGATAAGATTTATTTAATAAAATTCATCAGCAATGGTCCAGTGTCATCTGAATTATTTTCAACAATTTTCATTCCAAACTCTTACAGTAAACATTTCAAAATAAAAAGACAGAAAATTTGACAAAGCGTGTTAAAATGCCTGTGATTTAGTTGCTAAGTTGTGTCCAACTCTTGTGACCCCATGGACTGTAGCCTGCCACACTCCTCTGTCCATGGTATTCTCCAAGCAAGAATATTGGACTGGGTTGCCATTTCCTTCTCCAGAGGATCTTCCTGACCCAGGAATCGAACCTGGGTCTCCTGCACTGCAGGCAGATTCTTTACCGACTGAACTATGAGGAAAGCCCTAAAATGCCTGACGCGTATCTTAATAATTCTAAAAGAAACTACTTAGTACAATATCCACTCATTGCTCCTGTAGCAGTATAACAGCTGCCAAATTTGGCAAATTAAACAAATTTGGGGATGCAGCACATAGCTTGAAGCCAGTTAATTTACTCCTAGATACCTCTTCATTTCACGATTACACAAGCAGTATTCAAAATAGTAATTCACTTATGTAGCTGGGTAACAAGCTACAGCTGCCAGACTGTTGGGCTTTTCTGGATTTCTTCTACTCTCAAAAAATCTAGAAAAGTCACCTAAATTTCAGATAGTAATTTGAAGAAACCTTTGATATCTCATTTTAGAGTTACAAACTTTGATCATATTCCTCTAAAATTCAAAACTCCTGATTACATTAAACCATAACCATATAGATACTCTTTTGAGGTGGATGTGCTACTCATTTTTTCCTGCCATTCCAAATTAGCTTGAATTAATCAAGAAATTACAATACATTACGAAGTACCTGATAGGAAATGAAGCAGATGTGACACGTAAAGAAGCACTCTAGCCCTCAGATAGCCTGAATCTAGCTGTCGATATAAGTATGTATTACTGGATGAAAGTGAAAGTGTTCGTCTCTCAGTCCTGCCGGCTCTTTGCAAATCCATGGACTGTAGCCCACCAAACTTCTCTGTCCACAGAATTCTCCAGGCAAGAATACTAAAGTGGTTAGCCATTCCCTTCTCTAGAGGATCTTCCCGATGCAGGGACTGAACCAAGATCTCCTGCATTCAGTTCAGTCTACTCGCTCAGTCATGTCTGACTCTGCAACCAAATGGACCGCAGCATGCCAGGCCTCCCGGTCCATCACCAACTCCAGAGTTTAATCAAACTCATGTCCATCCAGTGGGTGATGCCATCCATCTATCTCATCTTCTGTCATCCCCCTCTCCTCTCGCCTTCAACCTTTCCGAGGATCAGGATCTTTTCGAATGAGTCAGCTCTTCCCATCAGCTGAGCAAAGAACTGGAGTTTCAGCTTCAGCATCAGTCCTTCCAGTGAATACTCAGGACTGATTTCCTTTAGGATGGACTGGTTAGATCTCCTTGCAGCCCAAGGGACTCTCAAGAGTCTTCTCCGACACCACAGTTCAAAAGCATCAATTCTTCTGTGCTCAGCTTTCTTTATAGTCCAGCTCTCACATCCATACACGATTACTGGAAAAACCATATCTTTGACTAGATGGACCTTTGTTGGCAAAGTAACAACTCTGCTTATTAATATGCTGTCTAGGTTGGTCATAACTTTCCTTCCAATGAGCAAGCGTCTTTTCATTTCATGGCTGCAATCACCATCTGCAGTGATTTTGGAGCCCTCAAAAATGAAGTCTGTCACTGTTTCCATCGTTGCCCCATCTTTTTGCCATGAAGTGATGGGACCGGAGGACATGATCGTAGTGTTCTGAATGTTGAGTTTTAAGCCAACATTTCACTTTCCTCCTTCACTTTCATCAAGAGGCTCTTTAGTTCTTCTTTGCTTTCTGCCATAAAGGTGGTATAACTAGCCAACCTGATCACACAGACCACAGTTTGTCTAACTCAATGAAACTAAGTCATGCCATGTGGAGCCACCCAAGACAGAGGAATCATGGTGGAGAGGTCTGATAGAATGTGGTCCACTGAAGTAGGCAATGGCAAACCACTTCAGTATTCTTGCCTTGAGAACCCCATGAACAGTATGAAAAGGCAAAAAATAGGACACTGAAAGATGAACTCCCCAGGTCAGTAGGTGCCCAATATGCTACTGGAGATCAGTGGAGAAATAGCTCCAGAAACAATGACGGGAGGGAACAAAAGCAAAAAGAACATCCAGTTGTGGATGTGACTGGTGATAGAAGCAAGGTCCGATGCTGTAAAGAGCAATGATGCATAGGAACCTAGAATGTTAGGTCCATGAATCAAGGCAAATTGGAGGTAGTCAAACAGGAGATGGCAAGAGTGAACGTCGACATTCTAGGAATCAGTGAACTAAGATGGACTGGAATGGGTGAATTTAACTCAGATGACCATTATATCTACCACTATGGGCAGGAATCACTTAGAAGAAATTAGGTAGCCAACATAGTCAACAAGAGTCCAAAATGCAGTACTTGGATGCAATCTCAAAAATGACAGAATGATCTCTGTTCGTTTCCAAGACA
The DNA here is from genome assembly GCF_003369695.1 of Bos indicus x Bos taurus. Taxonomy (NCBI): domain Eukaryota; kingdom Metazoa; phylum Chordata; class Mammalia; order Artiodactyla; family Bovidae; genus Bos; species Bos indicus x Bos taurus. The sequence goes on from NC_040092.1 coordinate 67,413,192, forward strand.
AACCATTCAATATCACAGTAATCCAAGTCTATGCCCCAACCAGTAACAGTGAAGAAGCTGAAGTTGAATGGTTCTATGAAGACCTACAAGACCTTTTAGAACACCCAAAAAAGATGTCCTTTTCATTATAGGGGACTGGAATGCAAAAGTAGGAAGTCAAGAAACATCTGGAGTAACAGGCACATTTGGCCTTGGAGTACAGAATGAAGCAGGGCAAAGGCTAATAGAGTTTTGCCAAGAGAACACACTGGTCAGAGCAACACCCTCTTCCAACAACACAAGAGAAGACTCTATACATGAACATCACCAGATGGTCAATACAGAAATCAGACTGATTACATTCTTTGCAGTCAAAGATAGAGAAGCTCTATACAGTCAGCAAAAACAAGACCGGGAGCTGACTGTGGCTCAGATCATGAACTCCTTATTGCCTATTCAGACTTAAATTGAACAAACTGGGGGAAACCACTAGACCATTCAGGTATGACCTAAATCAAATCCCTTATGACTATACAGTGGAAGTGAGAAATAGATTCAAAGGACTAGATCTGATAGATAGAGTGCCTGATGAACTATGGATGGAGGTTCATGACATTGTACAGGAGACAGGGAGCAAGACCATCCCCAAGAAAAAGAAATGCAAAAAAGCAAAATGGCTGTCTGGGGAGGCCTTACAAATAGCTGAAAAAAAGTGAAGCGAAAAGCAAAGGAGAAATGGAAAGATATACCCCTTTGAATGCACAGTTCCAAAGAATAGCAAGGAGAGATTACAAAGCCTTCCTCAGTGATCACTGCAAAGAAATAGAGGAAAACAACAGAATGGGAAAGACTAGAGATATCTTCAAGAAAATTAGAGATACCAAGGGAACACTTCATGCAAAGATGAGCTCAATAAAGGACAGAAATGGTATGGACCTAACAGGAGAAGATATTAAGAAGAGGTGGCAAGAATACACAGAACTGTACAAAAAAGATCTTCATGACCCAGATAATCACATCACTGTGATCACTCACCTAGACCCAGACATTCTGGAATGTGAAGCCAAGTGGGCCTTAGAAAGCATCACTGCGAACAAAGCTAGTGGAGGTGATGGAATTCCAGTTGAGCTCTTTCAAATCCTAAAAGATGATGCTGTGAAAGTGCTGCACTCTGTCAGCAAATTTGGAAAACTCAGCAGTGGCCACAGGACTGGAAAAGGTCAGTTTTCATTCCAATCCCACAGCAATGCCAAAGAATGCTCAAACTACCGCACAATTGCACTCATGTCACACCCTAGTAAAGTAATGCTCAAAATTCTCCAAGCCAGGCTTCAGCAATACATGAACCATGAACTTCCAGATTTTCAAGCTGGTTTTAGAAAAGACAGAGGAACTGGATATCAAATTGCCAACATTTGCTGGATCATTGAAAAAGCAAGAGAGTGCCAGAAAAACATCTATTTCTGCTTTACTGACTACGCCAAAGCCTTTGACTGTGTGGATCACAACAAACTGTGGAAAATTCTGAAAGAGATGGGAATACCAGACCACCTGACCTGGCTCTTGAGAAACCTGTATGCAGGTCAGGAAGCAACAGTTAGAACTGGACATGGAACAACAGACTAGTTCCAAATAGGAAAAGGAGTATGTCAAGGCTGTATATTGTCACCTTGCTTATTTAACTTGTATGCAGAGTACATCATGAGAAACGCTAGGCTGGAAGAAGCACAAGCTGGAATCAAGATTGCCAGGAGAATCGTCAATAACCTCAGATATGCAGATGACACCACCCTTATGGCAGAAAGTGAAGAAGAACTAAAGAACCTCTTGATGAAAGTGAAAGAGGAGAGTGAAAATGTTGGCTTAAAGCTCAACATTCAGAAAACTAAGATCATGGCATCTGGTCCCATCACTTCATGGCAAGTAGATGGGGAAACAGTCGAAATAGTGGCTGACTTTATTTATTAGGGCTCCAAAATCACTGCAGATGGTGACTGCAGCCATGAAATTAAAAAACTCTTGCTCCTTGGATGGAAAGTTATGGCCAACCTAGACAACATATTAAAAAGCAGAGACATTACTTTGTCGACAAAGGTCTAGTCAAGACTATGGTTTTTCCAGTGGTCATGTATGGATATGAAAGCTGGACCATAAAGAAAGCTGAGTGCTGAAGAATTGATGCTTTTGAATTGTGGTGTTGGAGAACACTTTTGAGAGTCCCTTGGACTGCAAAGACATCCAACCACTCCATCCTAAAGGAGATCAGTCCTGGGTGTTCATTGGAAGGACTGATGCTGAAGCTGAAACTCCAATACTATGGCCACCTGATGTGAAGAGCTGACTCCTTTGAAAAGACCCTGATGCTGGGAAAGATTGAAGTTGTGAGGAGAAGGGGACGACAGAGGATGAGATGGTTGGATGGCATCACCGACTTGAGTTTGGGTAAACTCCGGGAGTTGGTGATGGAAAGGGAAGCCTGGAGTGCTGCGGTTCATGGGGTCACAAAGAGTCAGACATGACTGAGCGATACAATTGAACTAATAAGGGTGGTGTCATCTGTATATCTGAGGTTATTGATAATTCTCCCGGCAATCTTGATTCCAGCTTGTGCTTCATCCAGCCTAGCATTTCTCATGATGTACTCTGCATGTAAGTTAAATAAACAGGGTGACAATATACAGCCTTGATGTACTCCTTTCCTGATTGGAACCAGTCTGTTGTTCCATGTCCAGTTCTAACTGTTGCTTCCTGATCTGCAGATTTCTCAAGAGGCAGGTCAGGTGGTCTGGTATTCCCATCTCTCTTAAGAATTTTCCACAGTTTGTCATGATCCACACAGTCAAAGGCTTTGGCATAGTCAATAAAGCAGAAGTAGCTATTTTTCTGGAACCGTCTCGCTTTTTCGATGATCCAACAGACGTTGACAATTTGATCTCTGGTTCCTCTGCCTTTTCTAAATCCAGTTTGAAAATCTGGAAGTTCATGGTTCATGTATTGTTGAAGCCTGGTTTGGAGAATTTTGAGCATTACTTTGCTAACATGTGAGATGAGTGCAAGTGTTCAGTAGTTTGAACATTCTTTGGCATTGCCTTTCTTTGGGATTGGAATGAAAACTGACCTTTTCCAGTCCTGTGGCCACTGCTGAGTTTTCCAAATTTGTTGACATACAGAGTGCAGCACTTTCACAGCATCATCTTTTAGGATTTGAAAGAGCTCAACTGGAATTTCATGACCTCCACTAGCTTTGTTCATAGTGATGCTTCCTAAGGCCCACTTGACTTCACATTCCAGGATGTCTGGGTCTAGGTGAGTGATTACACCATCGTAATTATCTGGGTTGTGAAGAGCTTTTTTGTATAGTTCTTCTGTGTATTGTTGCCACCTCTTCTTAATATCTTCTGCTTCTGTTAGGTCCATACCATTTCTGTCCTTTATTGTGCCCATCTCCCGCATTGCAGGCAGATTCTTTACTATCTGAGTCACCAGGGAAGTCCCTTTAATTACTTAATTTTTTTTAATGCTGTGGAAGTTAGACATGACTGAGCAGGCAGGTACTTTGTATATAACAGAAACTCCAAGGAGGAACAAATTTTACGCGACTTGAAAAGTGACACAGGTCTGCACATGAAAAACATTCAATAAATACCAAAGGAAGCAAACAAATCAACACAAAGAATTGATTAAGTTGTATATATATAGAGAATTGCATAGGGTCTCAACAACCAGCAACATAAAATTTGCTCCTCACCAAAAAAGAGCCCTAAAATCTGAAAACACACACACCTGAACATTTCATAGATTCAAAATGTCACATTTTTTTCATATCTTAGTTTCTCTGAAATTGATAGCATGTCGTAGTTTAAATGGTAGCATTTTTTCTTCTCTAATAGCTAAAGTAATTGTGAACCTCAAGCTTCTTAGATTTGATCAAATATATAAATTGGTTCTAAGCAAAAATATGTACCATGACCTCAAAATTACTTACTTACTTACTTCATGCAAATTTATATATAGAATTATAATTTTATTATAAATAACAATTTTAAAAAGTAATGAAAGCCAGATACTTTTTACTCTCAGGTCAAATCCTATGAGTTCTGATTCTTAAAATTTCAAAACATAAAAAAACGTAATAATGGCCACTACAAACTCATATAGCACATATTCCATAAAATATACAGCATGTATATTCTCTAACATCACTGCAAATGGTACTGTGAGGTAAGCAACTTCAGGTAAAGTTTCTCAGTTACAGAAATATTGAAGATACTCTCTTTTTTACACTAAAAGGCAGCAAGCTTGGGAAAAGAAAATAATCTTTGCAACTATATTTTTATCTATAAATGGAAAAGTAAAGTAATGACCATATTAAAGAATAGAAATTTTACTGAAAAATAAATAGAAAGGGAACAAAAGAGGGGTTATTTTCATATTAATCAAATTAACTTCATATTCACTTTTAAATTACTCCAAAGGAAAACTCATATGTTAACATAATGCAGTAGCATAAAACAAGCAATCTGGTGTATTTTGTTTTGACTGGGGGAAGATTCCATGTTTTTTTAAAAAGTAAGCAATGCCTTACTTTTAAAAAGTACCCAATGCCTCTCACCGTGTAGCTAGGGAAACAGTTTACAGTCTACTGGAAAAGTGCAAACAGGCATGAGTAAAACTGCTGACACAGAGGCTTAAGCACAGCATCTTTCACGTGAAAGCATCACCAGTCTAATTAAAATACGAACTTACATCAAGTAAAGACCTTCCCTACCAATCTTTTACCATTATTGGCATCAATATCTAACTAGGAAAGATTGAAACTAATGAGATATTAATCAATTAAGGGAAGAATAAACCTTGAATCAGTAGGAGAATCTTTATGTATGAGTGCACTCACAAGTATGTATATATGCTTGTAGAGGAATTATGAGAGTCAGGATAGGAATGAAGAACTGGAATTACAGTAGTCGATGAATCTGACTTTTGCTACAGAGGTAAGTAACCTCAGAAAAGTCTTTGCAGCCTCATGTTGCCTCATTAGAAAAGGACATAATATTTGTTATTGCTTTATGCCAGTCACCGTGCTAGATGTTTTATGTGAATTCTCTCAATCTTCAAAAATATCCTATCAGATTAATCAGTAATATCCTCACATAATCAAAACTCAGTCACCCAAACTTGACTTAATTTAACAAGTTAGCCTAACTCCAAAGCCCCTTTCCTTTACTGTACACGGTAATATACAAATACAAACTTGAATGTACACAAATACAGTCCAATACATGATTGATGACAAAGCAATGAAACAACTAGAGACTACTGTCTATTCTTCTACAAAACATGTTTTTGTAGTTGAGAATTAGTTCATTCATTTATCATTAAGGGATGAGGTCAGTATAATGTGAAAGTCACACTGGTCCAGAAAGAATTTTCTCCAGCACAGTAATGTTTTAAAGCCATTAGGGACAGGCATTCGCACAGAGAGAGCCTTAGCAACAGCAATATATGATGACCCAAAGGAGAAAAGGCTGTAGTAGAGGACAGGCAGAGGCCAGTTAATGACTTCAAGAACTGCCAGGAATTCTACAACATTAAACGATCTGGCCAAGCTACAGATAGATAAACCATGAAAATATTTTCCCCATGTTTACTTTTTCTGAAGAAAAAGGGGGTTAGGTAGAGAGGACTGATAAAGAAGGCTACATCTTGGATCAGAATTTTTAATTTGTCTTAAATAGAACTGAATGCCCTTGTGGACCTACATTTCAAAGGTGAAGACTAACTAATTTTATTAGACTTGTTACCAATAAAGACAAAACGTGTTTTGCCTTACCTTATATAAAGGTCAAGACCTAGTAAAAATTTTAAAAATCGAGGCATGTAAAGAAATATTTAAAATTATCTATAGTCTCATCATCCAGAGATAATCACTTTTATAAATTTGTTGCATTTGCTTCCAGTCTCCCTCACTACAATATGTAACAAATACGTATTTTCAAAACTGATGTCATGGTAGGTTAAACTCCATGAAAATGCTGACATTGAACCAAGAGATCTACAAAAATGGCAGTTTCACATAGTTCAACTTAATATCATATGAACTATATATGTATGGACATATAAATACAATTTTATATTCTTTTTTTGAGACTTTATATTAAATCATGATTATTTTTTACATCTTCAATATTCTTCCCAAATATGACATTTTAAGGCTGGAAAGTAGCCCAAACAAATAGACGTAACAAATACTTTTAACCATTTCCCTGATATTTGAAATTCAATTATTTCCAGTTTTTCACCATTACAAATGATGCCGCTATGAATATCCTTGTGCCTAAATCTTGTGCCTAAATAAGTCTCTGACTTACTTCCTTAAAATAAATTCCTAGAAGCAGGCTTACTAAAGAATCAAGTTCATGAACAATTTAACAAGTTCCTAAAAAGCCTACCAACAGAAAATTTACATTACCAATTTATGTTTCACCACTAGTGTATGAGATTGCTCATCCCATCTCAAAACTGTTTTTAACACTCTGAGAAATGATTTTACAAATGACCTATAGTTTGCAAACCAACTTTTAGAGAAAGGAAAGCTGACAGGCAATACACAGAGGCAGAGTAAAATCGGAGCACATTTCCAATGTTCTCAAGACTTGGTATACATACAAATCACCTAAGCAGACTGTTTAAAAATGAAAATCCCTAGACCCCATTTTAGTGATTCTGTCAGTGGGTCTGATGTGTATTTGTGCTTTTAACTACCATCCTAAATGACACAGATGCAACTGATCTCTGAAGCACACTCTGAGAAACATTACTGCAAACTGACCACAAATGCTTTAAATGAATAATTACTGCAACAATGAAAAGTATATTCCAAATAACTGAATAAGAGGGTAATATACATCACTTTCTTCTTATTCAAGACACAAATATTAAGTAATCATATAATGTCTTTAGACAAAAACTTGGCTTAATCTCTGCAGTCATTGTTTAACTCAAAGTGCAAATACTTTGAAAACATATCAAAGTATGGTATTTTAATTATCACCAAAAACAAAAATATGTAGGTATAAGTTTAAACATTGATTCTGCTATTTTCTAGCTGTATGATTTAAGTTACATAACCTCTGAGTCTCAGTTTCCTCATCTTTAAAAATGACAATAAAAATATCTATCTCATAATGACATAATTAACATAAGACTGCTTAGCATAGCATCTGTTCCAAGTTAAAGGTTCCATAAATGTTTGTCATAATTATTATGATATGATCACCACTTCAAATGTACCTAATTCAATCAACCCACAAATCACTTTGCCCAGGCAACAAAGAGGACTGTGTTCAACTTATATGATAGGCCATACATGGAAAAAGAAATAGCAACATAAAGGCTACCTTTAAAATAAAAATGATGAATAAAAAATATGCTAGGTACTGAAATAAACTCTTTAACAACATTACTTTTGAGAGGATAAGAAAAACTGGCCGCTCTAGAAATGAATCCCAAATTTGTTTTTTTAAAAATGAGGGTAATTATCTAGAATATTGAATTTCAAGAAGATAAAAGTGTTCTTAGAAAAGCAAGTACCTCTCCTCATGCCTCCCCCCATCAAAAAAACATGAAAAACATCAATATCACCTAAAACCTGATTAAGAAATTTCATCCTTCCTCCTAACTTCAACTTGCTTCCAGGTCAAGTATTATAATACCTCACACTGGAATGAGTAAATTGATTTCTTTTTAGTGGACATTTTAGAAGCATGCTTAAGGAACCTTAAAAATGTTCGAGTATAAATTGATTAAGGTCATCAAGTAGATCAGTGACAGGAGCCTGACTAAATCCAAGTCTTTTAATGCTTGATCTAGAGCTCTAATAAAAGGTAGTTCCACTAGGGTTAGAACTTCACCAACTGAATTACCTATTTATTTTACATGAAATACTGTTGAATTACAAAGCACGCTTACCTCCTATCTTTTATAACCAATCTTCTAAAAAAGTAGTCAACACTTTGAGTATTCACTGCCTTTCCTCCTATTTGCTCACCCCATTGCAAAAAAAAGCTTTAATGTACACCGCTTCAGTGAAACTTACATCAATGATTGATTTGTTGGTAATCCACCATTCAACATTTCAATATACATGAAATTTCAACATATCTTTGACGAAATCTCATACAATATTCACATACTTATCTTCATGTTATCAGTGTTCATAGAGGTTTTTGGGAGGCAGGGGGCAATAAACTTGTTACCATTGAATAATAAAAGATTATAAACTCTAGTGTTTAAATTATATTACCATCTTCCATAATTAAACTTTTAAGTATCTGGATTTAGGATAAAGTACAGAATGATACTGGAAATATTTTCATCTTTCAAGGGCAAATATTTAAGTACATTACAAAGAAAAGCTGCCTTCCCAGGGAGGTTTGACTGTAATATACAATGGCAATTTTATGCTCAATTTCTTCTATAGCAAATTACTAACATTGATTAATTAATGTAAATGTTTTAGATGTGGCTGAAAGAAATAGCATCTCTATCATGGCAAGAACAAAAACATGGTTAAATAATGTAAATTAGGGAAGGAAAGAGAATTCAGCACTTTTATATATCAAGTTCTGTACAAAACACTTAGTATGTCAGATAGTTAGACAGGTAGAGGAGTTATTGAGGAATGTAGAGAGGGGAGATAATTTTCTTTCCTCATGTAAAGCCCTAAGCAGAATTCTAAAGTCGTCAAAATCTTAGGCACCAGTTTCTAAAAGTCTTTTACAGAACGCTAGTTCTATTTTAAACTTTAGTCTTATACTTCTATATTTATAATCAATTGTTTAAAATGCATAAAAGATGAAAATAAAGATTATTAAACTATAATCACTAAAAATTCATAACTGTGGATAACAGGTTTTTAAATACTTATATCCTTAAACACTACTTTAAAATAGCTATTATGTCTCCATCAACATTCCTTAGAATTGGTCCAACTCAGATTTTCTAAATGGTGTTACATCTATGAGAACACTAAGAAAGCAAAAGACCAGAAAAGAATAGACAACTCTAACAAAGCAGGAGTACAAGAATTACCACAATGCCATTATCATAATTATAGCTAGAGTTTAAAACTGATGAAATTTACAAATATGAAGAATATTCTGTTTCACTTAGATGACACAGGTTAACATAAATTGTTACATTTTGAGATGTGTTCTCCTGATCAATACAAAGTATGTTGAAACATATGTTGACGCTCAACTAGGAGTAGGGAGCAGAGATTATATTTCATTATATTCAAGGCTACTTTTGATGAATTGATGGATGAAATAACACCTAATCTCTAAAATTTCATGGGGGCACTCAAACTAAGTATAAAATTTACTGAGGTCACCCAAAACTTAAAGCAAAGGAAACAAAAAAGAAAAACTCACTATTCATTTTAAAAAGACATGCTGCTGCTTTAAGTGGCCAGCAGTCTCACAGCAACTCCGGGCTGCAATCACAACATCCATTAGAGTGCTCCACTGCTCAGAGCGAGCAAGCAAGTGGTTGTCAGTGCAGCTAGTAAATCACCTGATCCTATTACAAAATCAATTACTGCAGTGCATTTCCATTGCTACACAATCTGATGATGACAAAATGATATTGGATAGCTACTGCAAGGTCAAGAAAACTGCTAAGAACATCTTTAATTGATCTTTTATTTTTAATTATTTGGTCCTAGTTATAAGGCATCCATTTTAATTGCATATTTTTATTTGAAATAAATCTATGTAGTTACCTTTGGTTGTCTAGGACATTCGGTGGATAATCTCTGCAACTGGTCTGATGTATGGCTACCAGAGAACAGATCGGAGCAGCAGGTCGAACGGCTCAACCTCTTCATTAAGGAAGAAACAACGCTGCAGCCACAGCCACACATTGACTTGTTCATCAGACAAGAATTTAACTTAAAAAATCAGAACTAGTAATGTCCCATGTATGCTCAAAACTGGCTAACTGCCTCATTCTGCAGCCCTCTGGCTGAAAGAAACACTGTTAAAAAAGAATAAAACAATAGCTTCCCTACAGAAGATACCAGCCACAAACTCATTGTCAAGAAGAACTCAAAATTAAAAACAGAAGTCTTCCGGCTACTCCTTAGAAAGAAGGTAAGGTGCTTTAATATTTCAAACTGTTTTATATTAAAGCCCAAGTACTTAATAAAGGAGCAAACTCAAGATAAAATACCCCCAAATTATACTAACCACTCTTTCTGTCTTCCATCAGTTTAGATCTGTTTGCCTACTCCTCCGGCTCAGCCTATCCAACCTGTTCCCTCTGTAAATGCCCACTGTCTCAACAACCAACAGGAATGAGCCCCACCCCTGCTTGTCCCCATACACTCGGTTCAAGAACCGCTCAATACCTGGAAAAGAACTGCTGCTGCATTGCTTTGAGAAACAACAGGGAGCAAATTACTGGACGGATTCTTTAACTTACCAATCAGAACTGCTGACCCTTTCTGACTCTACGATTCAGGAAGCCTGCCAAAAGCTCAAAGTAAGAATAACAGCTGATTTTACTTCTATATTGTAGATTAATTTATAGGATTGTTTTCAATCTTGTTATTCAATCTAAAATAAAAAAGACATAGAAATAACTTTTTTAAACAAAATTTATTTTTTTAACAAAATTTAGACAGTAGCTAATAATAATCTTTGAGTATGGCTTGAAGAGGGCAGGATGTGGTTGATAGGCAAAGTAAAAAAATTCCTTCTGAATACTGCACTTAAACTTGAGAATTATGGAGCAATAAAATACTATATCAAAGACAGTGGTGTCGATAATGATAGAACAACTAAGAGAATCCAAGGAGGCCCCTGCTATCATAAATGTTAGAAGAGTTAAAATGAGAAGGAAGGAAAGGGTGTGTGACTTTATAGACAGGTATTGATAATAGATGATAAGCCACCAAAAACCTGGTTGCTTTGATACTGAATCTTCTCCCACCTGTTTATCTGCATCTCATTAAAAAGATTCAAAAAACACAAACCACCCTGAAAACATAAACACTATTAAGTATGTTAGCCATCCTCTAGGATCTTTTGCCAATAATATATAAAGATATATACATATATACACACCATGTTATTATAATCCACATTATAATTTCTAGGACAAGAAAGGGTTACATTAATAAAAAATCTTTATAGTTTCTTCCCAAACAATCAGACTTCAAAACAAATGTAACTTCATGAACATTCATAGACCCACAATTATCAGTCTTTGTTAACAGCATCCTTTTTGAGGAAGAAGTCTAAGAACTAAAAAAAAAAATCTAGTATTAAAAATGTATTTAAAAATTGTAAAATTATTTAAAATTTAAATGTAAAAAAAAAAGCATTAAAAAACTTCCTACTTTCTGTAGGTTCTTTATTTGCATATGTCTCATGCTCAATTTCTTCTTTGGTTTAAATCTAAAAAGAGCTAGTATCGCCTCTTCACCTTGCACTGCCCTTTTGAAATTCATGTAAACTTAAATCAATTTCCAGAATGTCTAAAAACGGGCATGCACTTCACACTGCATCTTTACAAAACCTTTTGTAGATAAAGGCTATGAAAACAAACAAGCAAATAATGCAGTAACCTTTTACTCGCCTGCTGGAGGTACTGTCTGCTGCACAGAATTTTAAATCCTCATCTGCAGATGCAATTGAGCTGGGATTGCCAAGAACCCTGCTTTTCCCGTGCTGCTGCCACACAGCTATTCATCGAAAGAGCATGTTACATGGAAAATGTGAAGTACTATCAGTTTAAGTTTCTTACATGATTTAACAAAAGAACTTCTAAAATCTAGCTAAAGCTCTGCTCTATCGCATTTTCAGAGGCATGTCAGACACGCTGGGGAAAAAGCTCTTACTGCTGTTAATGCACTCCTCCTAGCAAACATGTGAGATTGGGAAGCTTAGAGAGGCAATGAAAAAAATTAATACATATCCTAATGTAAGAACAATGTATTCAGTGTTAAAACCTCATGCAATTTATATCATCAACAAATATATAGCATGCCCATAACAAACCGAGGTTTTTCATTAGCTTTATAATTAACAAAGACTTTAAATAAATCATTGTGACTAATATTACAGACAAGCATGAATAAAAATCCCCACCAAATGATGCTAATGAAAGTAAGTTATTTTACTAACTACTCAGCATCAGTGTTGTTTCTAAACAAAACCATGAAACAAAAGATGCAAAAGTATAGATTACTACTTGTGAAATAACCTGATGTGCAGTGCTCCATTTCCCTCATTCCCCATCAATACCCTCTGGATCTTACACTATTTATAACTAAAAGAGAACGTAAGCAATAAGCGCTATTTTCATTATCTATTATTTTTCTTTCCAGGTCAGCTAATTTAATGCACTATTGATTCTCAGGTTGCATAATGACGGAGGCAAAAGGCAAACCAACAAAGAGAAAGCTTTACAAACTGTCAGAAAAGAAACACAATTTATGGGGAAAAAAGTTAATAATTATCTTTGGCCATAGTTCTATTTACCAAGAGGTAGAGAAACAACATTAATATTTGCTCACTAATGACACTGAGCATCATGACTACTTTTTAATAAATTGATTGCATTTCAAAATTGTGCTTTCCCCCTTAATTGCAAGTAACTCTGAATATCAAAAACTTGTTTTAAAAATTTTAACCATCTATTACCACTGAATTAATTTCTAATTCTCTAAGAAATAAGGTGACCATTCTACTACATGGTAGGCTATAACATGAAATCTATAAACAACCCTGCAAGTCAGGGCTGCTGCTGCTGCTGCTAAGTCACTTCAGTCGTGTCCGACTCTGTGCGACCCCACAGACGGCAGCCCACCAGGCTCCCTCGTCCCTGGGATTCTCCAGGCAAGAACACTGGAGTGGGTTGCCATTTCCTTCTCCGATGCATGAAAGTGAAGTCGCTCAGTCGTGTCCCACTCCTAGCGACCCCATGGACTGCAGCCTACCAGGCTCCCTCGTCCCTGGGATTCTCCAGGCAAGAACACTGGAGTGGGTTGCAATTTCCTTCTCCAATGCATGAAAGTGAAAAGTGAAAGTGAAGTCGCTCAGTCGTGTCCGACCCTCAGCGACCCCATGGACTGCAGCCTTCCAGGCTCTTCCATCCATGGGATTTTCCAGGCAAGAGTACTGGAGTGGGGTGCCATTCACACTTCCTCAATGCCCAAACATATTGATATATATATAAGTAAGTACCAGCTAACTTCAATAGCTCCCCTAAAGTAAAACATATGGAATAGAAACACTCAATTGATCCTATCATATTTTAAAAAATTTTTTCTTTCATTTAAAAGACTGTATTGCCCCGTATAGTAGCCCAGTGAGAAATTATTCCAGCAGTTCTCAGAATATGGACTTAGGGGTGGTCTTAGAGACTCTCACATGGTCTGTCAAAATTATTTTCATAATACTAAGATGTTATTTGTTTCCTTCACTCTCAATCTGTCATGAGTACACGATGGAAGTTTTCCTTAGACTACATGGTTTGTAATATTTTAATAGACTGAATGCAGAAGCAGGTAAGAGACTTCAACTGTCTTTCATTAAGCCAGATGTATTTGCAGAAACGTAAAACAATGTCATCTTTCTTATTAACTTTTTTTGCTTGGAGAAAATATAGATAATTCCCTCAAAATGTATTAATTCCATGAACATGCCAATTAACAATTACCAATTATTTTTAAGTGAATTTAAAGAGCTAATACAGTACTTTTAAAACTTCTCAGTTTTACTTTCCAATAGGATAAATATTGAGAAATATAACCCAAATAAATCAAAGCTCTTTGGGGTCCTAAATAATTTCTAAGAGTGCAATGTGGTTTTGAATCCAAAAAAGTTGAGACTCCTTGCTCACATTTTTCCTTCAGTCAAAGCTTATAGTTTGGGGTTATAAAAATGACTTCATCAATTTTAAAAACAAGTCATTTTTAAAACACTCATTCTAGAATATCAAATATAAAAAGTTTCTGAATTTTCACTGTTGTCATTTTTAATACTCAACTTGAATTATTTAATTAATACTTTAATTAATTATTAATTAAATAATTATTTAATTAATACTCAACTTGAATTATTCATCTTAATTATTGAGTACAATTATTATCACCTGTGTGTCATAGTAACGTTAAAAACTAAAACAAATTTTTAAACATAGTAGATAACTGATCATTATGATGCTCATACAAGATATTAAAATCTAGTTTGAAACACATATACATAGAAAAAAGGAGAAAATCAGTTATTAGAAAAAGGAGAAATGTACGATTATATATTTTTAACACAAAAAGAAACCGTAAGAACAGTTTCTAAAATTCATCTTGCCCATATAAAATTACTAGTTTTAAATAATTTTTTTTTCCTGAGAAGAAATACATAACCTTTACATAAAACACAGCCAATCCTCCACATGGACAGAAGCGGAACCCACAGATACAGAGGGCCGACTGCATTACATCATTTACGTGAGGGACTCAGCATCGTGAACTTTGGTGTCTGAAACAAATCCTGCAGACACCGAGGGACAGCAGTCCATCTCAAGACGTAATAATAAATCGATGACTGATGGAGGGGAAACTTTAAAGACTATATGAAAGACAATTACAGTAAGATAGCAATTACTTTACTACAGAAATTAATTCTAAGGTAACAATTTTACTGCTGTTACACAGTAAGGTAACAATTACTTTATAGCAACTTTTATTGCTGAGAAGATGTTGGATATTTGATACATTAAGGCTTTACAGTCAAACACGGAAGAGATGGCTTATCACCTTAAATTTTAATGTACTAGGCCACATTTTCCCCTCTTAAGTCCCATAAGATTAACTTTCAAAAGTTCTCTTTAGTTCTGTCTTTGGCCAAACCCCATGTCCCTAGTATTCAAGAGCTTTAGTTCCCGTTCGTTCATTCAGTCATTCAACTATATACGAAGCACCAGCCATATGCTAGGTAGGGGTAGGTAATGAAGAAGATGCAATGCACAAAACAGATAAAAATCCCCCCTACCCTCATTAAACTCATATTTCAGCAGGAGAAGACACATAACAACTACACATATTTACTAAAGGAAATGGTGTAACCCATAAGAAAAGGGGGGAAAAAAAAGAATGAAATGGTCAGAAAAGCCTCATTTTTCTACCAGAAATATACTTTGAAAGATTTAGGAATATTATTCAAGATATCATTAATATTGCTATATTTGTTATTTTATCAGGTAAATTCCAGACATCATGTCACTCTCCCCACCACACACACATATCTTTAATTTTATCCCTGCCTTATATAATCATAAAATCACCGTATCACATATCAAATTAAATTTCCAAGGTATTAACTAATATTAGTCAATACTCAAATTTCCAAGACTGCCTCAAAATGTCTATTTTAGGCAATGTGATCTAAACAGAATCCAAAAAGAGCTACTCTTGATAAGTGGTTCTAGGTTTCACACACCTCTTTGACTTGAGAGCAACTCCCCTGCTTATTTTCACACCACTGACTTGCAGAACCTTTTTAGTTTCCCTATATCCTGAAACAGTCTGTATGCTGCTTCGCTATGTCATTTACTTTCTCCCCCAATCTTTCCTATTTCCCACAAATAATATTTGATAATGACTATTCCAAATTCCAAACTCAATAGAAATATGAGAGATTTAGGTGGCAGACATTCTAATTCCAGTAATTTTTAAACACTGCTGAAATTAATTTGAAACATTTAACATGGTGCAATAGCTCTGAAAAGACAGAAGAGGGAACTATAATATTTAGTAATTCTACATTTAAATAGCACTAACTTTTGTTTTAAACTTAAACATTGAGTTTCAACTTGGCAATGGTTAAAAATATAGTAGTGATAATTGCTTTATACATCCTCCTTCCAAAAACAAAACTAACACAAACAAAAAACCATAGATTACAGAAGAAATCGATTTGGAAGAACAAAGACTGAATGCACAGATATTTATAAGTTGTATCACACTAATAAATAACAACCATTAACAGAAGCTACCATTTAAAATTACTCTATCAAACAATGCATTTCCATTTTCTAAATTATTTTCTTAATAATAAATGAGCACACAGAGTAAAACCAGTGTATGTTTTATAATAATAGTTCAGTTCAGTCACTCAAAGTTGTGAGACTCCTTGCGACTCCATGGACTGCAGTACGCCAGGCCTTTCTGTTCATCACCAACTCCCAGAGTCTGCTCAAACTCATGTTCATCGAGTTGGTGATGCCATCCAACCATCTCATCTTCTATCGTCCCCTTCTCCTCCTGCCTTCAATCTTTCCCAGCATCAGGACTTCCCTTGTGGCTCAGCTGGTAAAGAATCTCTGCCTGCAATGTGGGAGACTTGGGTTTGATCCCTGGGCATTCTGGTCTAGAGAATTCCATGGACTGTATAGTCCATGGGGTTGCAAAGAGTTGGACATGACGGAGCAACTTTTACTTTCACTTTGTAATACTAAGTTTAGTTAAATATGTTTTAAAAAATAGTTTTCTTGAAGTCATAAGGAAAATCCAGAAATTAAGGGTTTTACAGCAAGTTATTTTTATATATCCATTTAGTCACAGGGAAACAGCAAAAAGACTTTAGTAATAATGACATTTCAAGAATAAGCATATTCTACTAAAATGTTTGCTCTGAAAAATACTAATATTTTATTAAAATGTAAATTTCATTTATATAAAAATACAATCTGTCACTTTAATTAAAGCTGAAGTACTTTATGCAAGTACATAAAAGAGCAAAATTTACACACACATGACTGCTACTCTACTAAGACAAGACACAACAGAGTTAGCCAGGTAACTACAGGGCAAAATTCAGGCAAGCCTTCTGTTTCAATCTAACAAGGATCTCCTTTCCTCCAGTTTCCAATAACACATTCATTTCCTTTGAAACCCCCACCAGCAGCATCATTAACGTTCATATTTCCACCAAAATTCTTTTTATGACAACTTAGATATTTCTTTAAGAAGCTACAGGCTTTCTTTGCCACTCTCTTTTCTTTCTTCTGAGTCCTCATCTTCAGCATCTTTAATGTCCATATTTCTGTCAACAGTTCATTCAAGGCAATCTAGGCTTTTCCTATCATGCTCCACAAAATTCTCCTCGCCACAATTTCAAAGCCACTTCTACATTCTTAGGTACTGGTTACAGCAGCGCCCCCACTTCTGTATTAGCTTCCCATGTCCGCTATAGCACATTACCACAAACCTGGGGGCATGTAACAGAGTGAAGTTTATCATCTTGAGGTCAGAAGACCAAACTCAGTTTCACTGGGCTAAATATCAAGCTGCTAGCAGGGGTGCTCCTTCTAAAGGCTCTAAAAGAGAATCTGTTTCTTTGCCTTTACTAACTTTTAGAAAGCTACCTGATTCCTTGTTCCTGGTCCTTTCCTCAATCTTCAGAGCGTACCACTCTAACCTCTCCTTCAGTCTCCCAACTTTCTTCAGCCCTCACCTTCTTACCTCCCTCTTGCAAGGAGTCTGTGATTATACGAGGCCCACCTGAGTAATTGAGCGCCTGAACAACCACCTGAGTAATTGAGCGCCTGAACAACCACCTGGGTAACTGAGGATCCTTAACCACATAAGAAAAGTTCCTTTCGCCACCTAAGAGACTATTGTCACAGGTTTTGGAAATTAGGACATGGATATCTTCGGGAATACTACTCAGACTCCCACAATGTATCACAAGAAGCATGAACTATAAAAGAAAAATCGGGCTTCCTGGGTAGCTCAAACGGTAAAGAATCTGCCTGTAATGCAGGAGACCTGGGTTCGACCCCTGGGTCGGGAAGATCCCCTGGAGAAGGGCATGGCAACCCACTCCAGTATTCTTGCCTGGAGATTTCCACAGACAGAGGAGCCTGTGAGGTCTCCAGTCCACAGGGTCACAAAAAGTTGGACGTGACTGAGCGACTAACCCAACATAAAAGAAAAAGATATAAACTCAGCTTCTTTAAAAAAAAAAAAAAAAAAAACTTTTGAACTTCAAAGACACTGATTTAAAAAAAAAAAAAAATGAAAAGGCAAGCCACAAACTGGAAAAAACCCGTGAACAGTTATCCAAAGAATTTGTTTCTTACAAAGGTTAACATACACCTATTTTTTGAATCCACTATTCCACTAGCAGGAAACACAAAAGTGCATGTCCACATAAAAAACTGCATGCAAATATTTATAGCCAATTTGCAATAGCCAAAACCATTAACAATACAATGCAGCAACAGGTAAATGGAAAACAATTTGTGATATTAAAAAAATATACACAGTATTTCATAATAAAAAGGGACAAAGTATTGCTAGTCCATCCAAAAATATGGATAAATCTCAGATTTATTAAGCTAGGGGAAAGAAGTCAGATAAAAAAGGAAACATCATATAATTCCACTTATACATAAAAATGTTCCAGAAAATTCAAACTAATCTGTGTAATGACAGAAAGGAAAATCAGTTTGTCTGGAAAGTGGGAGAGGTGAGGAAGGAATTGACCGAATTATAACGAGGGTCTGGGGGTGACATAGTCATTATCTTGAATGTGGTGATGGCTTCACGAGTACATACATGTGTCAAAACTCAAATTATGTGTTTACCTAAATAAAACTAAATTTTTGTTTTAATTTAAAAATCAGGACATGGAAATGAAGCAGAGAAATTAAAACCTGAAGCCTATTTTCCTTGTAGAATCTTAATAAACTGTCTGGAGACAAAGTAAAGAATCCCAAAGACAACGTGAAAGATAAAACGAGGTAACACCGACACTACAGTATAATTCAAAATACACACAGTATATATACTTGTCTTTGGCTCCAGTTCCTGGCAAAAGTCCTTAACTTTCCTAAGTGACAGAAATGTCTTTTGTTACTCATTCTCTGACACCAACTAGGTGTCCTACAATTCAATTCTGATAACCAGAGTTAGCTTCGGAATGCGCAAATTAAACGTACAAATCTTCAATTTTGACACTAACTCTGCCAAAGTCCCTTTTCAACCAGGAGTGACTCAAAGTGGTATCTACATAGCTTCAGGATGGGGGCTGGTCACCAGAAAACCTTTCCATTCCACCTCTCAATCTCCAGGGAGGGGAGAGGAGCTATAGACTGCATTTAATCACACAAGCCAAAAGTTTAATCAATTACCCGTAACTACTGAGTTGCTAATAAACACTAAACTCTGAGGTCCACAGATGCACCAATATGGTAGGAGGCGTCATGCTCAGAGAGCATGAGGAGAGGGCATGGAAGGTCTGTGTGGTCCCTACCCCCACCCCAGACCCTGCCTATTCCTCTCTTCCATTTGGCTGTGTCTGAGTTGTATGCTTTATAATAAAAGTGTAAGTACAGAGCTCTCAGTGAGTTCTGTGAATCATTCTAGGGAATTATCCAACATTCCAGTTGTAGAAACCTCTGAATTTGTAACCAGTTCAGACAAAAGGGCAGGTAGCCTGGTGATCACACCTGTGGCTGGTGTCTCAAGTAAAGGCAGTTTTGTTGGGAACCTTGCCATTTGATTTGTGGGACATAATACTAACTATAGTTAGTGTCCAAACTGAATTAAACTGAACTGTAGGTGACCAGAAAACTGGTGCTGGAATATCGACATTCAGTTCAGTTCCGTTCAGTCGCTCAGGCGTGTCCGACTCTTTGTGACCCCATGGACTGCAGCACGCCAGGCCTCCCTATCCATCACCAACTCCATCGAGTTGGTGACGCCATCCAACCATCTCATCCTCTGTAGTCCCCTTCTCCTCCCGTCTTCAATTTAGACATTAAGTGTGGAATTTAGAAAGATTTCTGATGAGAGAATTAAGGGAAAGGGTAGTGGCATTCAGTTTCCACTAAACTTCACCACCACTCCTATCCTCCCCAACACACAAAAAAAGAAAGTTCAGGAGATTTTTTTGTAATTTGATGCTTAAAATAAACTTTCTAAGCAGACTGATAGAGTAGTCAAAAAAACTTTACTAGTTTATGAAGTACCTTTATTTTCACCTTCTAAAAGAGTGTCTAATGAATTTCTGACCTTAAAAAAAAAAAACATTTTAACTCTCAGATGGTAAGATATACACCTACTTAGTCAGCCAAAAAGAATGATCCAGATGTGCATGATCCATCATAACACTGAGACACTATCAGGAAATCAACACATCTGGACTCTAGGTCAGACAAACCTCAGTAGGCAACACTATCTTCGGCAAATCACCTTCTCACTAACAGCCATTTACTCATTTTAAAATGACAGCATAATAATCTAATCTCATGCTGGATGGCTACCCTAGTCCCATCTCTGAGTAAACTAGCTCCAATAAGAGTCAACTGACTGTAGCTGGAAAGAACTGCTTACAGTGTGGATATGACAAGAAACCAGGCCAAAGAGAAGGGAGAGATGTAGAGAAAGACAGAGAGACAGAGGAAGGTGGGAGCTTGTAACTAGAAAACTACCCCAGTTCTGTTTGGTTTGCGACCTCACTTCTATGGGTCACAGCAAAGTATTAGCATGTGGTGACAGATAAGAAATTCAGTCTTTTCCACTTTTTGGCACAGCCAAAAGCAAAACCAACACAGCCTGAACATAACTAGCCAACCACAGTTAAAATGTTCCCCAACTGGTGTACTCAGATCACGGAAATTAGGATCTAGTTACTCCTCTGCATGTTCACCCCAAGGTGAAGTGAAGTAGCCCCAAAAGAGAGGCGAGAAGCCCCTTCTAGGAAAGTGATATTCTCTACTAAGTCACTAGTCAAAATAGTACAACCAGTTCAGGCTACAACTTTACTACCTAAAATAGCAAACAATATATCATCAATGCCGTAAGAAAAATAGTCAAGCCAGAAAGATGTCTTCAGGATTGTCATATTCTCAAAACCATCAGCACATCCACTTATTCCAATCAAGCATTGGGGCAAATCTCTTTGAGGCAAATGAGGTGATACAACACCATAGCCAAATTATCTAAAAGAGTATCCAAAACATGCAAAGGGAAAACCCAAGAGTCATTCCTAAGATTCTTTTTATAGACAGTAGTTAATTCAGTTAACCCTGGTGACAAGTGGGAAATCATATCACAGGCCTCCTGAAGTGAAGAGCCAACTCATTGGAAGAGACCCTGATGTTGGGAAAGACTGAAGGCAAAAGGAGAAGAGGGTGGCAGAGGGTGAGATGGTTAGATAGCATTACCCACTCAACAGACATGAATTGGAGCAAACTCCAGGAATGGAGTCGCAAAGAATTGGAAATGACTTGGCCCTTTAACAACCCACAGTCATTCCAAACCATGGGAGGGGCAGGGCAGGAAATGTAGTTTGAAAACACACAGTCAATACTATAGTAAAAACACCAATTTTCTTCGTACTACAAAGTTCAATATGTAATACTTATAAATCCCTAATACTACCACCTTCCAACTGCCTGTGGATAATAACAGGCGTAGGTAGGGTAGGGGTGGAAACTTCTGCCATAGCTATAAAATGGAGTGTAACAATGGTTTTGGTAAGTATTAAAGGAGGGGAAAGGAGGGTATGTGGAAAGAACAGCCTAGGGAATGACATGTCTATTTCAAAAAGTCAGAGAAGAGTTAAACTGCAAACTCTCTCCAATGGTATTCCTGTTTAATAACCGTGATTCAAGTGGGAAACCCTACGTTATCAAAAAATAAACTATGATTATGATATGCTACATTTTAAAAAGCAAAGTATATGATATATTAAAACAGTCATATCAAAATATTGAAAAAATTTTCTTACTCTTCAGAATATATTCTGTGAAATTTATATATTTATTTTGTATTTATAATAAATAAGGTTTTAATTTTATTGGAGCTAAAATTGCTAATTTCTATAACAAATATATTTAGAAAAGTTAGAAATACTTAAAAGCAAGATCTGGGGTGTAATATAGATAAATATACATTATTATATAAATACATACTATGCCTATCTTACCTTGAGAATCCCATGAACAGCATGAAAAGGCAAAAAGATACGACACTGAAAGATGAACTTCCCAGGTCGGTAGGTGCCCAATATGCTACCGGTGATCAGTGGAGAAATAACTCCAGAAAGAATGAAGAGATGGACCCAAAGCAAAAACAACACCCAGGTGTGGATGTGACTAGTGATGGAAGTAAAGTCCAAAGCTGTAAAGAGCAATACTGCATAGGAACCAGGAACGTTCGGTTCATGAATCAAGGCAAATTGGAAGTAGTCAAACAGGAGATGGCAAGAGTGAATGCTGACGTTCTGGGAATCAGAGAACCAAACTGGAGTCGGACACAACTGAGTCGGACCCAACTGAGCGACTTCACTTTGATTTTTCACTCTCATGCACTGGAGAAGGCAATGGCAACCCACTCCAGTGTTCTTGCCTGGAGAATCCCAGGGACAGAGGAGCCTGGTGGGCTGCCGTCTACAGGGTCGCACAGAGTCGGACATGACTGAAGCGACTTAGCAGCCAGCAGCAAAATATCACCCACAAGTTACCATAAACAGTAAGGGAGAAGTAGCTTAACAATGAAGAAATTTGACCATCACCACCTTGAGAAAATGATCAAACTTACCATGAATAATAATGAACCAAACTGGCATGTGTGATACATGTGAAAATATACTAAATACTGATACACTGAAAGTATACTCTATCAACTATGTTGTAGTACTGTCAAAAATGTTTTAACCTGAAGCCAGTCATGAGGAAATACTCAGAAAAATCTGAGAATGTGGAACTGTCGACAAGGCAACTAGCTGGATGCTTTAAATAAAAAGGCAGTGTCATAAAATACAAAATAAAGGCAAGACAGTGTTTCAAATTAAGAGAGATTTAAAAAAAAACCATTATAGCTAAATATAATAAGTGATCCCAGATTAGATCCTAGACTGGGCAGGCAGCAAATGGGGGTAGGGATTATTAAAAAAAAAAACTTTAGAAAGCAATTAGGAAAATTTGAAAATGGACAGTATTATTAGATTTTTATCAAATCAAGGCTAATCTTCATGGGTATAATGATGATACTATTGTGATACATTTAAAAAAATTTTATTTTTACATCATACATGCTCAGTATTTGGAAGTTAAGTGTTAAAATATTTAAAACTTTTTTCCTTCCAGTTTTGAGATATAGTTGACATTAGTATCATAAACACCATAGAAGTTTAAGATGCACAGCAAAATGATTTGAGTTACATACATCATGAGATGCTTACCACAATAAGTTTCGTGACCATATACCATCTTCTACAGTTGCAAAATTAAAGAAACAGGAAAAAAAATTTCCTTCTGATGAGGACTCTTAGATTTACTCACTTAACAATTTCCATATGGAGCACACAGTGACGTGCTAATTATATTTATGTTATACCCTGTACCCGTAGTACTTGTTTATCTTATAACTGAAGTTCATGTCTTTTGACTGCCTTCATCCAATTAGCCTCCCCACCTCTGGTAACCACAAATCTGATCTTTTCTATGTATGTATGTTTATTTTTGAAGTGTGACTGAACTACAGTACTATGAACATTCCTTTCAATACATGAATCAATATTTCTATACATTTCAGAATGATCACCATGTCAGTCTAGTTACAATATGTCACCATACAAAGATATTACATAGTTACTGACTATATTCCCCACAGTGTTCATTTCACACCCATAACTCATTTACTTTACAACTGGAAATTGTACTTCTTAATCTCTTTCACCTAGTTCTTTCCTGCAACCCACTCCCCTTCTGGCACCCAACTGTTTGCTCAAAATTTACTTTCTAAATGTGTAACCAAAAGAAGATTATATGTATATATGTAAATGTAGATATGGATATGAAGAGAAAGAGAGATACAGGCTAGAAAAAAATGTGGCAAAATGTTAACAATCGGTTGAGTCTATGTGAAGGGTATACAGGTTTCATTATAATAGTTTCTCAACTGTAGGTTTGAAAACAATTATTTTAAATGAGAAAATAAATGAACATCAAAATTTTTTTATCTAGAAAACTTTAGTCTATAGAATCTATACTTTTGCTTCCACAGGGTAGTTTGGAAACCAGTAATACAATTTATCAAAAGTTTCCATTTCTATATTGAACAATATTAAACACCATATACAATATAAAATACCATTTAAAAAGAATTTAACTGGCAACAAACTGGGACAATGTTTTTGAAAGTGACATAAAATCCAAAGTATTAAAATGATAGCCAGATTATATTTTTGAAAGACAATTTTAATAGAAAAATAAGAATATATAGACAGTTCACAGTAGAAAAAATTACCAAAAATTTACAAAAAGATATCCAAAACTTACCCCAAAAATGTATCTATCACATTTTTTTAAAGGCTTGTTATACTTTTTGTTAGCTATCCTAATACTGAAGTAAATGTAACAAGGTTTTGCCAAATATCAAAATGAATCTGCCACAGGTATACATGTGTTCCCCATCCTGAACTAATACATTTATGTAAACTTTAAAAATAAAATAAAATTTAAAAAAAAATGTAACAAGTTGCTTATTGCAGGTTTGTTTATGACATTGCTGCTGCTGCTAAGTCGCTTCAGTCGTGTCCGACTCTGTGCGATCCCATAGACAGCAGCCCACGAGGCTCCCCCATCCCTGAGATTCTCTAGGCAAGAACACTGGAGTGGGTTGCCATTGCCTTCTCCAATGCAGGAAAGTGAAAAGTGAAAGCGAAGTCGCTGAGTCTTGTCCGACTCTTAGCGACCCCATGGACTGCGGCCCACCAGGCTCCTCCATCCATGGGATTTTCCAGGCAAGAGTACTGGAGTGGGGTGCCATTGCCTTCAGAACTTCAAAATTAATCTAGCAATAAGAGGATGGATAAACGTCAAACTATAGTACAGCCTTCATATGGAATACAAAGTACAAGTCAGAATAAATCAGATTCTAGATCCTTAATACCTAAGTATTAATGTGGTAGTGACACCAGCTTTTCTAACCAAAATTCACCCTCACCTTCCATAGTAAAAGCAACATAGTAGGGCGCATGGATCCCTTACAATTACACCTGAAATTCTCATCAAAGGAAAATGAGTTTTAGAAACAACGTGTGCCCTTCTACACTGGGCCTTTTAAGAGAGTGGGTATGCAGATTATTTCTCCTTCCTAATACAGTTGGGACATGAAAACAAAGCACAAGGATGAAGAACTGAAAAGATGAAAGCAAACAGGTCCTAAGTAAGCACTTGGAAAAGTTTCACTGCCAATGTGAAAATGTGAAAACTTCTCCAATCAATATCTAAATTCCTTAAATTTTTATCCAAACCATTTATAATCGCTTTCAGTATATAATTGCTTTCCTTTTCAATATCATTTCCAGTCACTGGGCTCCAACCTCATAGCCTTCTCTTAATAAGCATAAGACTTATCCCCACAAAAGGCTTTAAACCTATGGTGCGCTTCCTTGAACTGCTCTCTCCACCAAACACTCACAGGGCTCTCTCCATGCCTTTCATCAGGTCTTTGTTCAAGAGCCACCTCTTCAGAAACAGTCTCTCAAAACCATTCCCCACCAAGCCCATCAGACCCTTGCATCTGAGCTCTACCCCCTTAATATGGGCATATCTAAGTTTCAAGGGTCTTGAAGCTTCTAAAACTTAGAGGATTGAAAAGAAAGGATACAGAATTGTAAGTATAAAATTAGAAATGAACATGAATACATATTAGAAATCTGAAAAAATTACAAAATATTAAAAAGACTGACAAATTTCATAAATAAATCCAGAAAAACAGCATTTTAATTAAATGCCTGACAACTCTGTTATGCCATAGTTCCTATATTTTTTGGTTGAGTACTCTTTCCTCGGGGCTTCCCTGGTAGCTCAGCTGGTAAAGAATCCACCTGCAATGCAGGAGATCCCGGTTCAATTCTTTGGTCAGGAAGATCCCCTGGAGAAGGGAGAGGCTACCAGAGAGTAGAGAATCCAGACAGAGACCTGGGTTCGATCCCTGGGTTGGGAAGATCCCCTGGAGAAAGACATGGGAACCCACTTCATTATTCTTGCCTGGAGAATCCCCACAGAGGAGCCTGGCAGGCTACAGTCCATGGGGTCACAAATAGTTGGATATGACTGAGCGATTAGACACAGCACAGCACTCTTTGCTTGGCTTTTCACGTGACAACAGCTTATAATGTTTCCTATACAGACATTAGGAGGATATAATTTAGTCTTTTCTCTAGCACAGTTGATCAAAATTTATTTTTTATTATTCAGGCTTATAAACTTCAAGTTTCACAACCTGTTCCTGGGAATGTCAAGTAAATTTTTGAGAGAGCCAACAAATAGGAGGAAACTCTATCAATCCTCTTTCATATATAAACTTGAGATTTTAATTCAAGTTTTCTTGTGCAGTAACTAATCTTACATACCCTAAATTTAAGGCATTCAGAGATGATAAAACAATCATCAATGTCATTTTTGGTGGCTTATGAGTTTTATGCTATATTCACTGATCAGAGAATTTGTTTCAAAAAAGTAAGTCATTTAAATATTTTTCCAGTATTTTCATATGATTGTCTTTTTCATGAATTGTATTATCAAAAAACCAAAAGCCTATTACTTTTGTTTATAATTTATTTTTCTTCTTAAATGAATTACTACTTTTGCATGATCAGAACATTTTTATGTCACAATTCACTTTACAATGTCAGAATAACTTTTTAATTATTCATGGTACAACCTTAACCATTTTTGTTTCATATTCCATTAATTTAATCTTAATTTTATCTTAACTCTTAAATAAATGTAAATATAACAAAAGAATACACCTTTAACTTTACTTTCAAATCAGAAGTCTATCATTTCACACTTGCTTTACTAAAGTGCTCCAATAAGCAGAGGAAATCACATATTTTAGTTTTATTAAATATGCTATTTCAACTAAAATCAGAAAAGATTTGGTGATTATACAATCATACATATTATATTATCAATTATTTGCTATACAGAAGCACCAACATACTGAATGCATAGGATGAAAATGTAATCTTACAGTTTTAGATAGGTATAATCTGCAAACGGTTCCATAGACTTGATTCCAACTGTGTACATTTCAAATCTCAAACCTGGTGTCTCCTTTGCTACTACTAGTATTAGTGTACTCATACTTTTAGCAGCGGCCATCAGGACACTTTCATACTGTCTACGCCCTCTATGTATATTTCATACTGTATATGCCCTTCATGTGTATTCCTGTCATGATGCCCAGAGCCACTGGAGATAAGGACACCTGCCTACAATGGGAAACTTACCAGTAATTTAACAGGGGCATGTTAAATTTAACATGATCATGACTGATCTCCATCTAAGTATATACCACTACACTTACAGTAAATGAAATATACCCCCAACTCAGACTTTTTTAGCCAAAACCAATTATCTGCTAATTATTCCTACAAAAATCTTTAAATTTGTGTTAAAACATCTTTTCAGACATTTGCCAGGCAATAACTACATAACTGAATAAGAGAAAGAAGTGGTAATATTAAAAGAATTACCCACTATTGCCACAGTTTTGTCCCAGGAATTCAAATCTTATGTGACATTAGGAGAAGAAGGAAAAAAAAAAAAAAATTACTAACAAATTTCAAGAAGTGTAACAGCACATAAAGAAGAGATCTAAAGATTTAAACTTTCAAAAAAAGGTTTTAAAAAGTTTTTAATTTCAATTAGAAAATTGAAATTTCAAAATAGGCAGTAACAGGAATTTTTTAAACTTATTAAACTACTGAGAACATATACTAAATAATTATTTTTTAATGTTCTGGGTATTTTTCAAATTTCCCTACTGTGTATACTGTGAGTTAGGTTAAAACTATTGCAGATCATCATAAGTTCACATTACAGTTTACGGAAGAAATTAGGCTGTGCTGGGGTCGCAGTGAACGTAGTGGGCAGGGGCGGGCAGAGGGGGTGTCTGGCATCCACCGACCTTAAATCAAACAAAATCAACTGTTTTATGACAAGACTATACTACAACATAGGACCCCCCCACCTCCACCACCACACACACACAGAAAGCTACTATAAGGATTCTATAGTACAAAACGACAATAAACTAAAGTCCTCCTTAGCATTGACACCAAAATATTAAAACATACTTTATTTTTCAAAATTCAAAGAAATTCAAAATAAATTCAAAACCTAGGTGACATATGTGTGAACAGAAGACAATTTATATACATATATATATACTTTAAAAAAATCACTAAAGCTTAAGATGTAGCTCTCTTCATTAGTTTAACCCAATGAAACTAAATGAGTAAAATTACTATTTTAAAAGAGAGAAAAAAATCCAATCCAGTAACCAGATTACATAACAGAAAAATGGATTAACTATGAAAGCATCAGTTACTAAAACAGCTGACTTACCTATAAAAAAATCAAACCATTAAGAATTTTAAAATCCATAAATCTAAAACCTCCCATCAAAAAATACTCTTGACCAAGATTATTTCACTGGTGAATTCAGTTAAGGAAACAGTTAAGGAAACAGTTAAGGAAAACATATACCAGATTTATACAAACTATTTGGCATACAAATATTCCAGTATTACACAAAATAGAGGAAAAGAGGACAATTTCCAGTTCTGACAAAATTTTCAGCAAATCAAATTCACTGATATATAAAACCAATAATACATTCTGACAAAGTAAAGTTTATCTAGGAATATAGGGTTAATATGAAAAATAATTAATGTAATTCAACCACATTAATAGTTTAAGAAAAACCTATATGATTGTGGCAACAGATGCAGGAGTCAGTGATAAAACCAAATACCATTAATGATTTAAAATAGACAAAACCAAAAAAAAAATAATAATAATAAAATAAAATAGACAAAACCAGTCAACAAAGAACTTTTTCAGCCAGACAAAGAGTTATCTATGAAAGTCCTATCTATGATTATCAAAAAAAAAAAAAGACTGGAAGGAAGTAAAACTGTCTCTGTTCACATGGCTGTTTCTGTTTATGCACAAAATCCTAAGGAATCTGCCCCTCAAAGGTACCAGAGACAGGAAATAGCGAGCACTGATGAGGGTGTGGAGAAACTATAACCCTTGCAAATCACTGATGGTAATGTAGAACAGGGAAGCCGCCAAGCAAATCAGTTTGGCAGCTTCTCAAAAAGCTAAACAAAGAAGACCCAGGTACTTGTAACACCAGAGTTCACTGCAGAATTATTCACAACAACCAAAAAGTGAAGAGAAGTCAAATGTCCAACAATAGACGAATAGATAAATATAATGTGGAATATTGCAATGGAATATTATTCAGCCATAAAAAGGAAGGAAATTCTAACACATGTTCCAACATGTACTTCGAAAACATTACGCCAAGTGAAACAAGCCCAACACAAAACAACAAACACTGCAGGAGATTCCACATGTATGAAATATCTAAAATAGGCAAATTTATACAGACGGAAAGGGCAGTATCCTTTAGTTTTCTGCGGTTCACTTGCTTCCAGGATTTCCTTCAATAAATTTCCAACTGCTTGGCTAGGTCTAAGTTCTGGCCTGTGTGACTGGAATTACACAGGAGGCTAGGATGCAGTCAAAAGCAAGGAAGCCACAAACATACCACTCAGAAACATTTTCAGCCTTTAAAGTACAACTTCTCTTCTGACTTTTACCTACTTTCAGTCATTTTCTGCTGCTTTTAGTTTTTCTTTCAATATTTTATCAGCATTTGATCATTGCTACAGTTTTCTGTGAAAACCATAAGACATGTGATGACATCACTTTAATTTTCAATTTCACCATTACCTGTGAAATTATAAGCAGATCACAGCCTCTGTGATCCTTACTTCTACCATCTGCCTCATTAGCTAAGCTTAGGACCGAAGTATGATAACTAATATTAACAGGTACAGACAAGAGTTGATCAAAGACCTTGATACTGAATGGTTAAAACTGTTGTCTTAAAAAAATAAAATAAAATAAAATAAACAGATTGGGAAACTTAATAAGAATTTCATTTACTACTTCAACAACTATTTACATGCATGTATCAACGCAGTATTGCAGAAGACAACAGGGAAATGAGTGGTAAGAAGAAGCAAAATACCAAATAATGGAAAAGGCAGAACAGGATGAGAAAAGGAAAGACACAGATTAGCAACTGGAACTTAGTCATATCTTGGGGATGATAGAGAACACTCTCGTCAGCCTAACCAATGTCTACCTACCTGGGTAAGGTAAGAAAACTGGCTTAACTTCATTTGAGGAAGCAGAACTCTAACAGAAACAACTGTCAAACTGCAAGGTAAGTTGACTAGAAACTGAGAAATTGGATATCTAGAGTCAATTATAAATCAAACAAGTTCAGCGAGAATGGGAAGGACAGAAAAAGAGAAGACATTTTTCAAGGTAAGTGTGATAAGGCAGAGAACCTGTCATGAAGTAAGTTCTGAAGGAAAAAGCTTTTAGGAAAACTTCCCTGCATAATGTGGTTACTACAGTAACTGTATTGGGAGAAAAAAACAGTCAATACTACTGTGTGATAGCTTTCAGACATTTGTGCAAAAAACAGTGTGACATTTAGAATAATTCAAGTCCAGCTGAGCTTTCCTGAGTAAGATTAGAGAGCAGTGAAAGGCCCTTCTGATAAGAACAGTTTATACCCATATAACCCTGACCATATCTCCAAGGTGCTATTAGAGAGCAGCGGAGGGGCAAACTCTAGCACGTGTGCTGAGAAGCTGCCCCTGTAGAATAAGGCTGCCCCTACTGACTTCAGAGACAAATTAATGGATTAACTAAAGGGCAATTCTTAAAACCCTTGTAAGAATAAGATGTCTCTACGAATATTAGAACCTCATTTCAAGTATATATACTAAAAGAGAATTAATATGTATTCAATGATCATGCTAATAAGCTTACAGAAAAGAAGGGAAGGGGGAAAGAAGAGTGTACAAAAGCCATTTTGCCTTAATTCAGTCATAAAAGACGTCATCAAAATCCTCTTAATCACCATATTTGACATACAACCATAGGAGGAGTTAACTCAGC
Source organism: Bos indicus x Bos taurus (assembly GCF_003369695.1). NCBI lineage: Eukaryota > Metazoa > Chordata > Mammalia > Artiodactyla > Bovidae > Bos > Bos indicus x Bos taurus. Next base: position 67,444,257 of record NC_040092.1, read on the forward strand.
TAAATCTTTTTTTCTTATTTTTTATCACAATTGAAATTTTAACACCACTATGAATGAGATGTCAGTTTTTATTTCCTTTTCCATTGCAACATGTCAGTGGATAGTACAACACAAACTATAAACGTAAAGAAAAGAATCACCCATCCAATGGGCACTTAAGTGACTGTTCACCAATGAACACTATGATTTAAAATCAACTAACAAAAAGAATATAAATAATCTTAGCTCTATAAAATTTCATTAAAATAGACTTTTATTTGCAGTTAACATAAGTAAGTAAGTAAGTGTTAGTCGCTCAGTCGTGCCCGACTCTTTGCGACCCCATGGACTGCAGCGCACCAGGCTCCTGTGTCCATGAGATTTTCCAGGCAGGGATACTAGAGTGGGTTGCCATTTCCTTCTCCAGGAGATCTTCCCAACCCAGGGATCGAACTCGGGTCTCCTGCACTGCAGGCAGATTCTTTACCAACTGAGCTACAAGGGAAGCCCTTAGAATAGTACTAAATAATAAGGAAGATACAAAAGTAAATTCCCCAAATAAAAATTACTTGTTACACTGTATTACAATCTTGCCATTATACAGAAAGCCAATCTACTAAGAGTAGTGACACTCCACTGTTACATGCATTTCTCTAAAAAACTAAATTAGACAACATTAGTACTTTTGGCTAGAAAATCCCATGGACGGAGGAGCCTGGTAGGCTGCAGTCCATGGGGTTGCGAAGAGTCGGACACGACTGAGCGGATTCACTTTCACTTTTCACTTTCATGCATTGGAGAAGGAAATGGCAACCCACTCCAGTGTTCTTGCCTGGAGAATCCCAGGGACGGGAAGACTGGTGGGCTGCCGTCTATGGGGTCGCACAGAGTCGGACACGACTGAAGCGACTTAGCAGTAGCAGCAGCATAGGCTAATACATTGTGAAATATGCATTCAATTGATTAAAAAAAAAAAACCCATAATGTAAAAAGTAAAAAACTAAAATGGTTCCATAAAAATTAAAAAGGCACATACTCCATAAAGGAGAAGAAAAATATATATGCTCCATTTGTAGATTTACAAAAACATCCAAATATCCCTGCTACAAATAACTTGCACAAGATTAAAATCAATAAGATTCTCAAAATCTACTTTCTCCTCATAGGAAAGATTAAAATAACCCTGATAATATTCTTAGCCTAAAAAGCAGTGATTTATTAAGGTATGAAATCAAATGTGCAACAAATACCATGATAAACTATTTAGTTCTCCAATCCAAAATACTATGAATTCATGAGACTTTTATCAATATACATATCACACACAGATAACGTTTTCATGGCAACATATGAGATCAAAACACAATGTTTTGCTTAAAACAATTAGCTGAGGAACTGAAGCACAAATACAAGGCTAATTGCTTGCTTTGGGATTTGGTTGTCAGACACAAGAAATGCCAATGCTTCACAGTCCTGGGATAATTAAAACCTTGTCACAAACCTATACTATCAAATGAATATTTAAATATAAACTTGAAATATGAAACCAAAAGCATAAGCAACTAAAAAAAAAAAAAGATAAATTAGACGTCATCAAAATTAAAAATTTTTGTGCTTCAAAGGACACCAGAAAGAAAATGAAAAGACAATCCACAGACGGGGAAGAAAGTATTTACAAATCATATTATCTCATAAAGGGCTAGTTTCTAGAATATATAAAGAATGTGTATAGTTTAACATACAAAGACAACCTAACTAAAAAATGGACCAAGGATTTGGACAGACATTTCTCTAAAAAAATACATGTAAATGGCCAATAAGCACATGAAATAATGCTCATCATTAGTCATTATGGAAATGAAAATCAAAAGCACAATGAAATGCCATTTCATATCCAACAGGATGGCTAAAATACAAAACCAGATTGACAGTGTAACAATCAATGTCTGCAAGAGTGTGCCGAAATTGGCACTCTCACACACTGTGGTGAGACTAACTTCCATTTTAACAGTTCCTCAGTTACACACAGAGTTACTACACTAACTTGTACTTCTGCCCCTTATAAGCATACACCCAAAGGAAATGAAACTCTAGTGCACATAAAAACTTACATAAGAATGTTCACTGCAGAAGCACTCCTAATAGCCTAAACACAGATACAGTTCATCAACTGATAGGTGGATAAACAAAAGGAGGTATATAATGGAGTATTTTTTGGCCATAAAAATGAAGGATACACACTACCACGTGGGTGAACTCTGAAAATATTAAGTGAAAGAAACCAGACACAAAGACAGACACCGTATGATTCCATTTACAAGAAACGTCCAGGGATTTCCCTGGCAGTCCAGCGGTAAAGGCCCAGCGCTCCCAGGGCAGGCGGCCAGGTTCAATCCCCCGTCAGAGACCTGGAGCCCACATGCCGCAAATAAAAGAGTTCTCGTTCAGCAACTGAAGACCTTGCACACCACAATTAAGACTTGGTGGGAGGGGGAGAGAGATGAAGAAAGAAAGTCCAAAATAGGCAATTCATAGAAAAAGTATATTACTTGTCGCCTAAGGTGTCAGAGGAGTGAAGATGCTTCTAAAACTAGACAGCAATGATGATTACACAACTCTGAAACTCTGAATATACTAAAAATTTGCTAAAATAAAATATATGCCAAAAATACATACAATACAAAGATTGCTTCACTCAAACTAACTCAAATTATTTACATCAATGGGGAAAAAAATGGCCATAAATTACTTCTTCTACTTAATGGGAAAGTGTTAGTTGTTCAGTGGTGTCCAACTCTTTGTGACAAAGGACTGTAGCCCACCAGGCTCCTCTGTCCATGGAATTCTCCAGTTAAGAATAATGCAGTGGGTTCTTTTCCCTTCTCCAGGGGATCTTCCTGACCCAAGGCTCAAACCCAGGTCTCCCACATTGTAGGCACATTCTTTACTATCTGGGCCACCACGAATTCTTTTTTTCTACTTAATACATCTCCAGAAATCAATTACCACATTTTAAGTAGCAAAATTTTGTATAAGAGATTTTTGTAGCATCATTTGCTCCTTACAATGTTACATTTATTATAAATATTCAACAGAGTAGTATAATTTGTTGAATACTTATATCAACTATGATTATTATTGAAATTTTAAAATATAATTTGGTTGAAAATTTATTTTTTCAAACACATTAAAAAGTATAATAAAAGAAATCAATGCTTATCATTAAATATATCTTCATGTATCTAGGAAATTTTCTTAATCAAGATACTAATTTTCTTAGTATTCATTCTTAAAAATATTTTATTGACTATATTAAAATAATCAAAAACTACATATGCCACTTGATTAGCAACCAATGCCTCAGTACTTCCCTCTCATTGTTGACGTATATCTAATAATTTTTAAATCTATCATCAGTAACCAAAGCATTGTTAAATGTCTATATAGTCACCATAGCACAAAAATCTAAAATACTACAATGAAGTAAAACACATTCTGAGATTAATTCTACTTTCACTCAAAAATAAAAAATGTAAAGCACCATCTCGTGAAATCAAAAGTTTATGATCTGATTTACAGGCACCTATCAAATATTCATACTAAAATGTTATCACTAAGAAATAGTGTAAGGTCTGATCAGAGTCTTCACATTGACTTATTGTGATTAACTGGACCTAAGGTAAAGAGTAAAGTAAGGTATAGCTAAAGAATCTTGGTGTTTGTACTAGTATCAACAGCTACTAACAGCTATTACAAAAATCTTATGAAAGGAAAATCCTGTTTCATTCACAAAATATATTAGTATGTCTTTCCATGAAGACTATTAATTTCTTTGAATTCTTTTACTATTCAGCCTGCACACTAGAAGAATTTTCTTGATACAAAGAAAGAATCAGAAGAAGATCAGAATAAGTATAAAGAGAAAAAATTCAAGTACCAGGTAAAAATTAAAAGAAATGTGTTATAATTTACACAGGCTATTATTATAAATGTCATTAACGTAATATACATGTAAACTTAAGTAACATGCAAAGTATTTAACATGGAGAATACAGACTTACCAAATATTTGATAGCCTTTTAAAAATCTCACTGATGGTTGAGACTCCCTAAAATAATAAAAAAATAAACAAATATATGAGGAGTAATTTCTCAACTTCAAAAGTTACCCCTGATCTATAAAGTCTACCCAGGAATTCCATTTACATAATAGCAATTTGTTTTTCCACACTGCTTTAAAATCCAAAGCACCTGCTGAACTTTGCCAAATGATTAACAAAATTTTTCCTAAACTTATAAATAATTCAAGGTTTAAATGGAGAACCTAATGAATTACCAGGATATTGACAGCTCTCTAACAAATCAGATCTTAAAAATTACAGACCAAGACAACAGCATACTAACAATTTCTTAGGAAAGCACTCATATGTTAAATGGTCCCTAATTATCACATACAATGTCAGCTCTACATTCTAGTATCTAGTTACCAACACCTTTCTAAGTAGCAGCTACTGCTGCTGCTGCCACTAAGTCACTTCAGTTGTGTCAGACTCTGTGCGACCCCATAGACGGCAGCTCACCAGGCTCTCCCGTCCCTGGGACTCCCCAGGCAAGAACACTGGAGTGGGTTGCCATTTCCTTCTCCAATGCATAAAAGTGAAACGTGAAAGGGAAGTCGCTCAGTTGTGTCTAACTCTTAGCGACCCCAGGGACTGCAGCCTACCAGGCTTCTCCATCCATGGGATTCTCCAGGCAAGAGTACTGAAGTGGGTTGCCGTTGCCTTCTCCGAGTAACAGCTAGAAAATGTAACTCTAGCACCTACAGAACTGGGGACAATAAAATAGAAGGGGCTTCCCTGATAGCTCAGTGGCTAAGAATCCACCTGAAAATGTAGGAGACGGAGGTTCCACCCCTGGGTCAGGAAGACCCCCTGGAGAAGAAAATGGCAACCCACACTAGTATTTTTGCCTGGGAAAACCCACTGACAGAGGAGCCTGGCAGGCTACAATCCACGGAGGTTGCAAAAGAGTCAGACATGACTTAGTGACTAAACGAGATAGAAAGATACTTTTTAAAGTATTAAATTTTATTTTAAAAAATTAGCATAAGTATTTTAAAATCTACCCTATGTTGATACTAAAAAAAATTAAAAGATTTCAAAGAAAGGCATAAACTTACAAATTAATTTTATGACTTACAAAAGTTGTAAATAATTTTATAATAAACACAGTATGTATCTTTTCTGTCAAATTTCGAGTCAAAATAATTTTCAAAACGAAGTTCAAAACTTCAAGATTAAGCACTAAATATTATAGTGCTCTTGTTATTTGCCAGGCACATCGCTCAAGATTTGAAAAAGGTTGTATATCTCTTTTTTAATCACCTTATTCACTCTCCATTTCACAGATTACAAAACCAAGCTTTACAGAGATTCATTCACCTGCTTATATACGGTAGCTGTCATTGACTGCACAACCCAACATCTTTAAAGCATCAAACAGAAAACAAATAAGACAGAAAATGACATAGTATACACTAAAACTGATTGCCTCTTTTAGAATTAGATTTTAAAAAGATGTTTTTAAATTCCTTTTAAAAGAACCAACAGAATAAAAAAATCATCTACTTTAACTAGCGGAAAATGTTACCATTCAAAAACTACAATACCATTTTCTATCACCATTTGTATCATTTGTTTTCTATCACCACTACTGTTAAAATCAAAATCAATCAATCAATCACATCCATCCACGGATGTGGATGGAGCCATGGAAAAGGAGGAAGAAAAAAGTGTGTTCGAGACCCAAACAATGAAGTTTAGAACAATAAAGCTGTGAGATGACAGGAGAATGTCATCATGACTTTGAGGCAGATGAAGATTTCTTAAACAAGACAAAGATAAACACAGCAAACTGGACTTCCTTAAAAAGTTGTGTTCTTAAAATGAAGATGCAAGCTACAAAGTAGGAAGGATATTCTCAATGCACATGTCCAAAGGTACAGGTACAAAATATTTTTAAAAATGAGAGAAAAAAAACATTCTAAATCACCAAGAAAAAGACAATCCGATTTTTAAGACGAAGACGAAACAAAATTTTACTAAAAAGTAATTTCAAAATCCAACAAACATACTGAAACGGTCCTCAACATCACTAGTCCTCAAGAAAACACAGATAAACAACACAAGATACTTCTACCCACCAAAATGACTGGGTTTTAATAAAAAAATCAGGGAATACCAAGTATAAGCAAGCATGTGCAGCAAATGGCATTCTCATGCACTGCACAGAGAAATGGAAATTGGTATAACCAGTATGGAAAATTATGTGGAAATATCTATTAAAGGTGAAGGCTTTAAGGGCTTCCCTAGTGGCTCAGATGATAAAGCATCTGCCTGCAATGTGGGAGACCTAGGTTCGATCCCTGGGTCAGGAAGATCTCCTGGAGAAGGAAATGGCAACCCACTCTAGTACTCTTGCCTGGAAAATTCTATTGACGGAGGAGCCTGGTAGGCTACAGTCCATGGGGTCGCAAAGAGTCGGACACAAATCAGCAACTTCACTAAAGGTGAAAATACATATACCCAATGACTAAGCAATACAACTCCTGGGTATATAGTCAATAGAAATGTGTATATTTGTGCACAGAAAGATATGTACAAGATTTATCACAGCAGCATTATTTAAACAGCCCAAAACTACACATGACCCAAATGTCCATCGGCAGGAGAAGGGAGAAATAAACTTTAGCAAATTCATACAAGGGTATCCTAAACCTCAGTGACAATGAGAAAACCAGTGCCATACGCAAAATAGGACACATGCACAAACAGGACACATCGCACCAACACAGTGCTGTATGAAAGAAGCTGGGCGGGGGGAGAAGCAGCGCACATCTAATTCTAGCCTATCAAATTCGAAAACAAGCCAAACTAATCTCTGATGGCAAAGTCACAGTAGTAAACTGCGGTGAGAGAGTTACTTGACCAGGACAGGTCACAGGGAGGCTTTAATTGGTATCTTGAACTAGGGTATGGTTACAAGTTTGTGTGTGTGTGTTCACTTTGCAAAAGTTCATCAATATCCAAAAGCTCATCTGTACTTTTCTGTATATAAATTATACTTCAATTATTATTTTTAAGCTTATTTAAAAAAAATAGATGAAAAATCACTTCTCAGTTAAGCAACTCCAGGTCATACTAATGGTCTGTAACTCAATAATTTGAAAATCTGGATCTCTTAACAATGTATTTATTTATATAGGCTGCATAAAAGTAAATTAAATACATCTAGTTATTTTGTATTAATAAGTTTTAAGAACAGTTTCAATGTAAAAATAAACTTTACCAAGAAATGATTCCTTATGATTTTCTACTAATAGCAAATGAAGTTTTACATGAAGTCCTGCTAATGAATATTTCTACATAGGCTCAACTTACATTCACAAATGTATAACTTCACGCATATTAAAAGTGTTAATGGCTAACTCAGAAGTTGATTCTAAAAGCAATCAGATGGCCAAGCCGGGAATCCATAAAAACTCATAAAACCTTTAAGGCACACTACTTGGCCCGGTTTTTCAGAAACTTTTAAGACTTTTAAAAACCAATAACCATTTGAAGAAAAGTCTTTCGGGTAATCATTCCTACATACCTAAAAAATTTTACATTGATATTTACAGTGATACCTTCTTTAACTAAAACATAAAGTTTTATCTGTATGTCCTTTTTATCTATCTTTCCATTATATTTACCTAAATAACTTTTTTTAATCTTACCAATTTCTCTCTAAATTAAATATCATTATTTGGTCAGATCTGAGAGCTTTTATCATTGATGGAAAGCCATCTTATTACTCACAACAACCTATTTGTCTTTAGCCATGGGGTAGAGTTGTCATGTAAGTCTCAAGATAAAGTTCGCAGGAACAGAATGGCATAGGCCCCAGCAGGTCAGGTCCCTGAACAATTCCCAGAGGAATCCTTTGGACAAACTTTACTGAAGATGACTCACTGAATCCTTACAGTAACTCTGCTCAGTCTTGGGGCGCTTCACCTGTGAGTCCAGCCTGATAGAGACCTCTCCAAACGTCCAGTCAGCACTGAACTGTGGCTCTGAGACACCAGGTGGCACAAGCAACACTTACCCGAAACTGACTGCATTACTCAACCCACTCTCAGGCCAGAGGCCTGCTTCTAATTCAGAAACTTACCCCTCTAAACTGCAAGTTTTCACTAAGAACAAATTAAGACACACAGTTGCCACTTTGGGTAACTTTTGAAATGAACAGAAGAATTAACTTGAGAGGCACTTTAGAACATACGGGGGGGGGGGGGGGGGGGAACCTCCCTCAAGAGAAGTTTGTCTTATCTACCTAAAAGATAAAAACCGAATTATTGAATGTAAGGAGATGTCCCCAGAGGTCACACATCTCACCAAAAGAAGAGAGACAAACACGAACAGAAGGACCTGAATCATCCCTAAGGGTCTATTTTGAAGCACAGAGCCAAGAGATCTCATCCTAAATCTAAAGAACCTTCAGGACTAGACACAGGTTCACTAGGAAAACTCTCTAGCTTTACAGTCTCTGGTAACATATGAAACATCCCAGAGAGGACAGTAAAGGTGTAAGCAGAACAGTCTTCCCCTAAAACAAAAGGGGATTCAGTGAATTCAGTGACTACACACTGTTTAATCAGCAATAAATCTAATAAAAATTGCTCATGAATGATAACTATATTCACATAAATACTGGTATTTGAAAAATTAGCATCTTTAAATAGTGCTAATGATATGTCTTCTTAGGATTCTGTTATTTTTCATTGTTTTCTACTTTAATTTTAGAGGTGGAAAAGTTAGAGCCAGATTGGTGAAAAATATTTAAAAAGCAAGGTTACAGCTAGTCAACAGTTGTAAGTTGTAACATAGATATCAGATCTTAAATTATCTGAAACAAAGTGTTTCAAATCACTTTTCAAACTGCCCACCACACATTCAATTTAGCCAAATTAAAATATTTCACAAACCAACCCAGTCCAAATTAATAGTTTACCCCTACCTTATAGAGAAAGGGAAAAAGAAGTCGTTCAGTCGTGTCTAACTCTTCACGACCCCATGGACTGCAGCCCACCAGGCTCCTCCATCCAAGGGACTCTCCAGGCAAGAGTACTGCGGTGGGGTGCCATCGCCTCCTCTGAGAACTAAATGCTTATAGAGAACTAAATGCTATTTTATCTTCTAAGTATTCAAAAAGCTTCAACTATTATAATTTTTTGTAAAAGACGTAAATTTTTACTTTAAAAACCTCATGCTGCACTTCTATTTCCATAATAAAGACACAGCACTCAGTACTTAACCTCTCAAGCTTCTTGCCTGATGACTGCAAAACTGCACAGGATTGCTTACACAATACCTCAAGAAGTTTCAAAAAAAATCTCTCAATGTTCTAATGACAGTCTCATAGATATTACCAACAAATTTAAAGAGAGACTCAAAAACATCTTCCTTTCCCCAGTTATTAAAAAGTGATATGATGTAAGTTTCAGTACAACTCACCTGCATTTTTATAATCATATTCACTACACAATCATACCTTCATAAAGTTATGCTCTGATCATTTTTCTTCAACATTTCCACAATCTTCCAAAGTATTTCTAAAAGTATTCACAGTTCTAGTCAACTGCCAATTTTTACAACATACTTCTTATTAAGCCTGGGTCTTATATCTTTCATATCCCTTAAATCAACACAAGTCCCAGTTGATCATTTTAATGCAGTAACATATAACCACTGTGGAGAATGTCCTCCTTTTGCAGTTCAATTGCACAGCTATTGTTTAGTTGCTAAGTCATATCCGACTCTGTGATCCCATGGACTGCAGCACGCCTGGCTTCCATCCTTCACTATTTCCCGGAGCTTGCTCAAACTCATGTCCATTCAGTCAGTGATGTCATCCAACCACCTCATCTTCTGTCACCTTCTCCTGCCCTCAATTTTTCCCAGCATCAGGGTCTATTCCAATGAGCTGGCTCTTTGCACCAGGTGCCAAAGTATTGCAGCTTCAGCTTCAGCATCAGTCCTTCCAATGAATATTTAAGACTGATTTCCTTTAGGATTGATCGATTTGATCTCCACGTAGTCCAAGGGACTCTCAAGAGCCTTCTCCAGCACCACAGTTCAAAAGCATCAATTCTTCAGCACTCAGCCTTCTTTATGGTCCAACTCTCATATCTGTACATGAATACTGGAAAAATCATAGCTTTGACTATCTGCACCCCTTTGTCAGCAAAGTGATGTCTCTGCTTTTGAACACGCTGTCTAGGTTTGCCTTAGCTTTTCTTCCAAGGAGCAAGCATCTTTTCATTTTATGGTTGCAGTCACTGTCCTCAGTGATTTTGGAGCCCAAGAAAATAAATTCTGCCACTGTTTCCATTTCCCCCCATCTATTTGCCATGAAGTGATGGGACCAGATGCCATGATCTTCATTTTTTGAATGTTGAGTTTTAAGCCAGCTTTTTCACTCTCCTCTTTCACTTTCATCATCTCTTTAGTTCCTCTTAGCTTCCTGCCACAAGGGTGGTATCATCTGCATATCTGAGGTTACTGATATTTCTCCCAGATTATTTATTATCAATAATAATTGATATTATTCCAGCTTGTGACTCATCCAGCCCGGCATTTTGCACGATGTCCTCAGCATATAAGTTAAATAAACAAGTTAACAATGTACAGCCTTGATGCACTCCTTTCCCAATTTTGAGTCAGTCCATTGTTCCATGTCCAGTTCTAACTGTTGCTTCTTGATCTGCACACAGGTTTCTCAGGAGACAGATAGGATGGTCTGGTATTTCCATCTCTTTAAGAATTTTCCACAGTTTGTTGTGATCCACACAGTCAAAGTAGCAACTATAAAATAAACATGGCAAAAACCACCTTTTTTGGTAATTACCTAGCTATACATAGGAGAGAGGAAACAAATAAAAATACTACCAACATTGTAAAAGCTCCACAAAAAGGAAAAGTTAACTGTAGTACAATTTAGTTTCGGTACACTATTCATCCCTTTTGGGCTTCCCTGGTGGCTCAGATGGTGAAGCATCTGCCTATGATGCAGGAGATCCGGGTTCAATCCCTGGGGTCAGGAAGATCCCCTGGAGAAGGAAATGGCAACCCACTCCAGTATTCTTGTCTGGAAAATCCCATGGACGGAGGAGCCTCGTAGGCTATAGTCCATGGGGTCCCAAAGAGACAGACACGACTGAGAAACTTCACTTTTCACCTTCTTTACTTCATCCCTTTTATGGATCACAGTCTTGTTGTGGCAAAAGGGCTTGCGTAACTCAATGAAGCTATGAGTCATGCTGTGCAGGGCCACCCAAGACAGACAGGTCACAGTGAAGAGTTCTGACAAAACATGGTTCACCAGAAAAGGAAATGTCAACCCACTCCAGTATTCTTGCCTGGAGAACCCCATAGAGAATATGAAAGGGTAAAAAGACATGACTCCAAAAGATGAGCCTCCAGGTCAGAAGGTGTCCAGTACGCCACTGGGGAAGAGCAGAGGGCAATTACTAATAGCTCCAATAAGCATGAAGCAGCTGGGCCAAAGTGGAAACGATGCTCAGCTACGGATATGTCTGGTGCTGAAAGTCAAGTCCTATGCTATAAAGAATAATACTGCATAGGAACCTGGAATGTTAGGTCTGTCAATCAAGGTAAATTAGATGTGGTCAGACAGGAGATGGCAAGACTGACCATCGGCATCTTAGCAATCAGTGAACGAAAATGGATGGGAGCGAGAGAATTTAATTCCGATGACCATCATATTGTTGTTTAGTCACTAAGTCACGTCCGACACTTTTGAGACCCTATGGACTGCAGCCTGCAAGGCTCCTCTGACTATGGGATTTCCCAGGCAAGAACACTGGAGTGGGTTGCCATTTGCTTCTCCAGAGGATCTTTCAGACCCAGGGATCAAACCCACATCTCCTGCATCTCTTGCACTGGCAGGCAGATTCTTTATCACTGAGCAACCAGTTGGTACAAAAGTAACTGTGGTTTAAGCCTGCAAATTTTAAATCATCGTAATTAGGTTACAGAGGGTCAGACATGACTAAACGACTGAACAACAACGAGGCTCAAATACATCTTTATTAATCAAAGAATTCATTACAATCAACACATTTTTGCCAACAACAAAAAGTTGGTTTATTCCTGTAGCTTAAAAATCCAGGCTTCTCGATTCAACGAACTCTTGGAAAGCATTTTCTGCCTCCTGCTGGTTGTGGAAGTGTTTTCCCTGCAAAAAAAGTTGTCAAGATGCTTGAAGAAGTGGTGGTCAGTTGGCAAGAGGTCAGGTGAATGTGGTGTATGAGGCAAAACTTCATAACCCAAGTCACTCAACTTTTGAAACCCTGGTTGTGCAACATGCAGTGGGCACTGTCATGGAGAGTTGGACCCTTCCATTGACCAAGACCGGCTGCAGGCATTTGCAGCATGTCATCAATTTGCTGAGCATACTTCTCAGATGTAATGGTTTCACCAGGATTCAAAAAGCTGCAGCAGCTCAGAACATCAGCAGATCACCAAACAGTGGCAGTGACCTTTTTTTGGTGCAAGTTTGGCTTTGGGAAGTACTTTGGAGCTTCTTCTCGGTTCAACCACTGAGTTGGTGGTTGCTGGTCATTGGATAAAATCCACTTTTCATCTCACATCACAATCCAGTCAAGAAATGGTTCACTGCTGTTGCAAAAATAAGAGAAGACAACAGATGAAGATAATGATTTTTTTTTTAATCAGCTCATGAGGCACCCACTTATCAAGCTTTTTCACCTTTCCAATATGCTTCAAGTGCATAATGACCGTAGAATGGCTGACACTGAGTTCCTTGGCAAATTCTCCTGTAGTTGTAAGAGGATCAGTTTCAATGATTCTCTCAATAGGTCACTATCACCTTCCTAGGGCCGGCCACTGCACTCCTATCTTCAAGGTTCTCGTCTCCTTTGCAAAACTTCTTGAGCGACCACTTCACTGTACGTTGGTTAGCAATTCCTGGGCCAAATGCACTGCTGATGCTGCAGGTTGACTCTACTGCTTTACGACCCATTTTGAACTCAAGAAAACTGCTTGAACTTGCTTTTTGTCTAACATCATTTCCATTGTCTCAAATAAATATAAAACCAACAGCAAGCAATGCCATTAACAACAAAAAAATACAAGAAATGCATTTTAAAATGATGTGTTAACATAACCATGCTTACTTAATGTATTCCAACATCAAACGGCATATTTCAACAATGCAAAAACTGCAGTTACATTTGCACCAACCTAACACATAAAACGGAGAAGGCAATAGCACCCCACTCCAGTACTTTAGCCTGGAAAATCCCATGATGGAGGAGCCTGGTAGGCTGCAGTCCATGGGGTCGCTAAGAGTCGGACACGACTGAAGTAACTTAGCAGCAGCAGCAGCAACACATAAAAGTTGTAATGCTGAGCCAAGAAATGAATAGATACAGCAGACAACACTAATTTTAAACGCTACTGTAAGAACACAGACATTCCAAGTCCAAATACTCTAGCTAATGAAAACTCTCACCAAAGGGAAAAAAATCCACAAAACATAAACCTGTAAAGTAATATTCCAAAATAAATCTGTAACAGCCTTCATACATATCTTTTAACATAGTGAACCAAAAATCAAAACTATAAATGGACAAAACACAACAAGATATTAAATAAGAATTGACTGCACTCAGGCAGAGGGAATGGAGAAAAAGACAAATCACTTTCAAAATAAGTAGCAAAAGGACCTCCCTGGCAGTCCAGTGGTTAAGACTCCAAGCTTTCATCACAGGGGTTGCAGGTTAAATCCTTGGCTGGGGAACTAAGACCTTATCCACAAGATGGTATGGCCAAAAAAGAAGAAATAAAAAGGAAGGTTGGATTCAAGTAAAAATACAAAGGAAAATAAGAAGCAAGAGATCAGCCAAGAGAATAAAAATACTGAAGAAAAAATGACGGAGAAAAAAATTAACACAGATCTGTAAAGAAGCTATAACTCAGCCAAGAGAATAAAAATACTGAAGAAAAAATGACCGGAGAAAAAAATTAACATAGATCTGTAAAGAAGCTATAACTCAGCCAAGAGAATAAAAATACTGAAGAAAAAATGACCGGAGAAAAAAATTAACATAGATCTGTAAAGAAGCTATAACAAATGTATAACAGAAAACTCTGAAGAATGGAAGTAAAATAAAGGAACTAATATTTAAAACTATAACTTATAAAGTCTCTCCAAAACAAAAACAAATGTGTATTTACTTGTATGCTGTGGTGGGCAGGAAGAACTACAAGGTATGTGAATTGTAGCAACAAACATACTGCATACTTGGAAAAACCCAGAATAACAAACTACAAAACACAGCCTAGTAAAACTTCAAAAGAAGGAAGGAAAAAAATCTTTGGATCCTCCAGAAAACACACCAAGCCTCTTACACAGGACAGAAAGCAAGGCTGGCATCTGGTTTCTAAATAGCAACATTCAAAGTAAAGTAAAAGTGTAGCATCTTCTTCAAGAAACCCAAGTAATGAAAGTATAAACCAAGGATTTTATATCCAGTCAGGTACCTTTATAACTACAGAACTAGAGATTTAAACATGCAAGAACTCTGGGAATGTATTATTCAGAGCCTACTCAGAGCAATCTACAAAAGAATGAGATTTACCTCATTAAAAGTAGACAGTGAAAACTTTGGCAAAAACTTTACTAAACAATGGGATAAACACTGAATATATTTAATTTTAGATATATTACTAAAACAAAAATATGGACAAAGAATGAAGATGGGTATTTAAATATTGTATTCTCTGACAAATTTTAATGGAATTTTTTTTTAATATGAAGAAAACAGAAGTAAAAAACTAAAGAATCTGCTCACTGGCATTGAACAGGTAATAACTGAATGTCAGAGGATATTCATTTAATGCAGACAAAGCAATTATCAGCAGTCTAAGTTCTTTGCCTAAAGGGACCCTAATGATGTAAGAAAATATTAGTATAAAGTTAGCCATTAAAACAAAAATATCAACTAAGAAAATAATCTTCAAAAAGAGTAAAGAAACAGCCCATAGGAAAAGAAGAAAAAAAGTAAATACAGCATAAAGCAGTAAAAGCAATGTAAAAATTAGAAGAAACACTGTCATGTCAAGATATAAAAATAGGCTTCACTCTATTTCCCAGGTGGCTCAGAGATAAAGAATCTGCCTGCAATGCAGGAGACATGGGTTTGATCCCTGGGTCAAGAAGGTGCCCTGGAGAAGGAAACAGCAACGTTTACGTTAAAAGCATCTGCCTACAATGCAGGAGACCCAGGTTCGATCCCTGGGTGGGGAAGATCCCTGGAGAAGGAAATGGCACCCCACTCCAGTACTCTTGCCTGGAAAATCCCATGGACGGAGGAGCCTGATAGGCTACAGTCCATGGGGTTGCGAAGAGTCAGACACGACTGAGCGACTTCACTTCACCAGTATTCTTGCCTGGAAAATCCCATGGATAGAGGGGCCTGGAAGGCTACAGTCCATGGGGGTCCCAAAGACTCAAGCAACTAAACAACAGCTCTTCTATTAAAAGGAAAAAGCTTCAAACTACTTATTTGAAAATAGTATTTACAAAAAGAACAAATATATATATACACATATACAAACACATATATATATTTAGGATTAAACATAAATGTGTAAAATTTCTATTAGGAAAGCTATAATACACTTCTGAAAAATACAAATGAAAAGACATCCCCTATTCTCTTGGAAAGGATGACTAAGCTTCATAAAGATACTGAGTTCCCTAAGTTGGGCTTCCCTGAGAGCTCAGTTGGTAAAGAATCCACCTGCAATGCAGGAGACCCCATTTGATTCCTAGGTGGGGAAGATCCCTTGGAGAAGGGACAGGCTACTCACACCAGTATTCTTGGGCTTCCCTTGTAGCTCAGCTGGTAAAGAATCTGCCTGCAATGTGGGAGACCTGGGTTCACTTCTGGGTTGGGAAGATCCCCTGCAGAAGGGAAAAGCTACCCATTCCAGTATTCTGGCCTGGAGAAGTCCTGTATAGTTCATGGGGTCATAAAGAGTAGGACATGACTGAGTGACTTTCACTTTCACAAATTAGTGATCAACATTATTCAAATAAAAATACCAACAAATGTTTTCCTAGAGCTCAACAAGCTGATGTTCAACTTCACTCATACAGAATATGTACACACGGTATTCTGCTTGTATAAAATAATAATAGGAATAAATACACAAACAGCAATGCATGAACATATAATATTTTGTTTATAATATAAACAT
The DNA here is from genome assembly GCF_003369695.1 of Bos indicus x Bos taurus. Lineage (NCBI taxonomy): Eukaryota > Metazoa > Chordata > Mammalia > Artiodactyla > Bovidae > Bos > Bos indicus x Bos taurus. Next base: position 67,460,584 of record NC_040092.1, read on the forward strand.
ATAACGCTTACTTTTTTTTACAAAAGGAAACACAAGGATAAACCAGAAACTAATGAAATTGGTAACCTACAGAGACTGAAAAGAGAAAACAGGGAAGGAGAAGGAAGGAAGACTTTTCAGAATGCCTTTTTACATAGTTTTGACTCTTAGCCATTTTACTATTTTGCAAGTCTCAAAAAAATTTTTAAATGACTCAATGATGGAGGGAGGGTTAAAACCAAACACAAGCAAAAAGAAATAAACCTTAGGGTTTATCAAAGTAGTGATATAAAAATATTTAATTAATTAAGATAATTTATGAGCACAGTACTCTGATATATACCTTCACTGGGGAATGACATGAACAACACTACACAGAAATCTTAAACTTTCCCTCATCACTAGGTTTGCTGTTGGCCGTGGTTTGGTGTGCCAATTTCAATATTATTATACCATGTACATTAGAGGACAAAGTAAATGAATAAATGTATATGTGACTGTTGACCAAGATCCTCACCTTGGGAGAGGAGAGATCCAAACATTAAACAGGAGAAGAACCTTGGGTACTGGGTACAATCAGTACCCAAATATTAGTAGTTTTTTTTAGTATAATTCCTGACTTCCTGTCCCATGAACAGACTCCCCGGAAGCCTGACCAGTAACATATAACACCTCCTGACCTCACAAGGCAGTTGGTAAGTATTCAAGAATAGGGATGGGGATTCCTGGACAAACAGCTGTTTCCAGATCTAGGGGCAGCAAAAGCAAAAGGTAATAAGAATGGAACACTTTGTTGTGCCAGAAAGTAAACAGTGCTCTAAAGCCTTCCAGGCTCCTCCATCCATAGGATTTTCCAGGCAAGAGTACTGGAGTGGGGTGCCATTGCCTTCTCCCTCTAAAATGATGGGACATATCAAAGAAACATAAAAATCAGATTGAATGAGTTCCTACTACTAAATTTTAACATTCTGAGACTTGAAAAATAACAGTAATAGATCTCAAACCCACTGAACAAAAGAAGAATCCATGAGCCCACAAATGACAGTGAAAAAAAGGAGAGCACAAGCTCTGCCAGCTAATAAATGTGGGAAGAATAACAAACTAGAAAATCTTCATTTTTTAAGCATCAATATAAACAATGGTTTAGGTAAAAATTAACAAAGGATATTAAAATCACTGGCTAAAAGATTATTTAGAAACAGTATTAATTTAGCCTGAAGGCATGGATTAATCACCAAAGGGAAAAATACCTTTGTAATACCTTTACAATAGAGAAATTTGGCAGCGCCAGATAAACCAAATAATCTACTTTAATCACAAATAATGGGACAAATTAAGAATACAAAGGTTAAAAAAAGCAAACTTTAAATGCATACATGTATCAACAGGCTTCCCAGGTGGTGCTAGAGGTAAAGAATCCACCTGCCAGTGCAGAAGACCCAAGAGATACAGGCTGGGAAGATCCCACGGAGAAGGACATGGCAGCCCACTCCAGTATTCTTGCCTAGGAAATCCCGTGGACAGAAGAGCCAAGAGGGCTACAGTCCATGGGGTCTAGAAGAGTTAGTCACGACTCACTGACTGAGCATGCAATAGGCACACACGTGTATCAACAGGACTCAACCTTGCAATGAACACTGAGTGAAAAAAGCACAAATGTATATAAACAACATGATACTACTTATTTACATTTTAAAACCAAATCAATACTACTTTATACAAATGTGTGCATAGAAGTATAATAAACTTATATCTTCAGACTAGCAATTGCAAGTAAAAGAATGAGAGTGGTAATTTTCAGCCATCAGTTCAGTTCAGTCACTCAGTTGTGTCTGACTCTTCGCGACACCATGGACCACAGCACGCCACGCCTCCCTGTCCATCACCAACTCCCGGAGTTGAATCAAACTCATCTCCATCGAGTTGGTAATGACATCCAACCATTTCATCCTCTGTCGTCCACTTCTCCTCCCACCTTCAATCTTTCCCAGCATCACAGTCTTTTCAAACGAGTCAGCTCTTCGCATCAGGTGGCCAAGGATCGGAGTTTCAGCTTCAGCATCAGTTCTTCCAATGAACACTCAGGACTGATCTCCTTTAGGTTGGACTGGTTGGATCTCCTTGTAGTTCAAGGGACTCTCAACAGTCTTCTTCAACACCACAGTTCAAAAGCATCAATTCTTTGGTGCTTAGCCTTCTTTATAGTCCAACTCTCACATCCATACATGACCACTGGAAAAACCATAGCCTTGACTAGACGGACCTTTGTTGGCAAAGTAATGTCTCTGCTTTTGAATATGCTATCTAGGTTGGTCATAACTTTTCTTCCAAGGAGCAAGAGTCTTAATTTCATGGCTGCAGTCACCATCTGCAGTGATTTTGGAGCCCCCAAAAACAAAGTCTCTCACTCTTTCCATTGTTTCCCCATCTATCTGCCATGAAATGATAGGACCAGATGCTATGATCTTAGTTTTCTGAATGTTGACTTTTAAGCCTACTTTTTCACTCTACTCTTTCACTTTCATCAAGAGGCTCTTTAGTTCTTCTTCACTTTCTGCTATAAGGGTAATATCATCTGCATATCTGAGGTTATTGATATTTCTCCCAGCAATCTTGATTCCAGCTTGTGCTTCATCCAGCCCAGCATTTCTCAAACTTGTATGTACTCTGCATATAAGTTAAATAAGCAGAGTGACAATATACAGCCTTGACGTCCTCCTTTTCCTATTTGGAACCAGTGTGTTGTTCCATGCCCAGTTCTAACTGTTGCTTCCTGACCTGCATACAGATTTCTCAAGGGGCAGGTCAGGTGGTCTGGTATTCCCATCTCTTTCAGAATTTTCCACAGTTTGTTGTGATCCACACAGTCAAAGGCTTTGGCATAGTCAATAAAGCAGAAATAGATGTTTTTCTGGAACTCTCTTGCTTTTTCCATGATCTGGCAGATGTTGGCAATTTGATCTCTGGTTCCTCTGCCTTTTCTAAAACCAGCTTGAACATCTGGAAATTCACAGTTCACATACTGCAGAAGCCTGGCTTGGAGAATTTTGAGTAGATCTTTATTTTAAAAGTTCTGAAACAATTATGTGTGTGTGTATGGTAAGTCACTTCAGTTGTGTCCGACTCTGTGCAACCCCATGGAATGTAGCCCTCCAGCCTCCTCTGTCCATGGTATTCTCCAGGCAAAAATACTGGAGTAGGTTGCCATGCCCTCCTCCAGGGCATCATCCCTACCTGGGGATCAAACCAAGGTCTCTTACATTTCCTGTTTTGGTAGGCGGGTTGTTTATCACTAGCCCACCTGGGAAGCCCCCTGAAACAATTACAGCAAAATATAAGTATCCGTTAATTTGGTCAGTATGGATACATGAGTATTTTACATTCATTTCTGTAATTTTTACACTTTAAAGTATTCCATCATTTAGAAATGTAAAATTTTAAATGAATTTTTACTATACAAAACTCTGAGTTCTTTCACACACCTATACAATACTTAGCTCTGTAATTCTTGTTGTTTAAAATACTGTTCTCAAGAACTTTAATTTCGAAGCAGGCTCCCAGTGTCTCCTTCTACTTTATTATCTGATGTAAATTAACAGGAGCAAACTAGCCCTTTCAAAATGATTCTTAAAAGCAAAATGCATTTCATTTACCAGAATAAAAAATAACTTGGAAGATATGACATCTGAGTGGCATTACACCATCTCTAAAGCTAAACAATTTCTGTAGCTCATATTGCTCTCAATATATATCACCATTTTGAGAACTGAAAGTTTATCTATTCTAATAATTCAGTTTTTTAAATCATTTTGACCTAAATCTACCTTCCCATCCTATTGAAGTCATTACTTTAAATACCAATCAGTAAGTCCAAAAAAATCTACTGTTGTAAATTGGTGCACAAAGATTTTGAAAATTCAAATTTTACATGATTTGATAATAAGTTAGTTCCTCATCACATTCCTTATAATGCTTTCATCTATTTGTAAAAACTTTCTATTTTTTGCTTAAGAGAAGGTCAACAGCTTTCACTTCACTACTCCAAAATAATCATGAATTGAAATAAGAACTCTAAGCACTCTGGGCCGACAAAGCTACCAGTATGCCTAAGCCAGTGAAGCAATTCGTTCATTAATGCAGTTAATAAAGCAACCTTTTGTTAGTCTATGAAACATCAGAAACCTCAGAGATCTAACTTTGCAATTTTTTCCTGTTTTTGCTGTATGAACTTGAAAATTCCCTTACATGCCATTTGCTTTAACAACTAAAACTTAATCATATGAGAAATTTGACCTTCCATTTGAGGTAATTTAATAACGTATTAGTTCCAACTTCAGAAAGCGGTTCCTAGATGAAACTACTTTTCTTTTCTTTTATTTAATTAATTACTGTCTTCTGTTTTCCCATAGAGCCAAGTTGTGTAGACATCTGTGTCATCTTCTCATAAGCAACTAAGCAACAACCCCTATAAATATTCTCCAAATGAAGAACAAAAATGTTCATTTACCCAATCAGCATTAATCAATCAACTATAGTAAGCAAGGCACAGATGATACTAAGATTAATATATAATCCTTGCCCTCGAGCACTTAAAGGAATGAGACAGGCATCTTAAAAAAACTACTATAACATAGCTTATAACAGTATTAACTACTAAATAAAATAGCATGAGGGATATAATTCATTGAGCTTAAATGAGATAAAAAGCCTACCAGTGTGGGGACTCTTGAAGCTAAATAAAGGAAAGTATACTTTAGCCTTAGTGAATAACTTATATACAAAAAGATACATGAAATAGCACAGTAAATTCAGAAATTTTTAATTAATGTAGTAAGGCTAGAATGTAACATGCATGTAGGGAAATGCAATGCACGTATGCTCTTGAAAGGTCATGTTTCTATTCTCTAGAATTTAGACTTCATTCTATGCAATGGGTAGACATTAAATGATTTTAAGAAATATAGAATTGTAAGGCATATGGTGTTCAGGACTTTTTCAGAAAGTTTACTCCTAAGATACATGAATGACCAAAAGCTCCTATTTTCAACAACTTTAGAATATATAATGCTTTGGGGCATGCAGGGTATCCCAGGAATATAGGAATGCTGTTTTCCAATGCAATTCATGCTCAGTATAATGCTCTATTGCTGCTGCTGCTGCTGCTTAGTCACTAAGTCGGATCTGACTCCTTGTGACCCCATGGGTTGTAGCCTGCCAGGCTCCTCTGTCCATGGAATTCTCCAGGCAAGAATACTAGAGTGAGTCGCCATTTCTTTCTCCAGGGGATCTTCCTGACATGGGGATCGAACCCGAGTCTCCTGCACTGCAGTCAGATTCTTTACCCCTGAGTCACAAGAGAAGCCCATAATGCTCTATTATGTACTGTTAATTTAACTTTAGCATTTTCTAAACTAATTACTAATCAAAGAGAACTACTGATGAATAAAGTTAATATTTTAATAGTATTCTAATAATAGGCATTTAAAACCCCTTCAAAGTATTAGAAAAACATTAGTTTTCATATACTGTAAAGCAATGTTGTTGGTCAAAACTGTAAGTTTCAGTTGAAGTCAACAGATTGCATTTAGAATTTATAAAGTAAGTAATAAAATCTGGCCCACTGTAATCCTGAGTGCAAACACTCATGGTACTATCTGCCTAGCATCCTTGCCTTCTTCCAAGCACTATCTCTCATCCCTACTCCCCTCATTTCACACACATCCCAATAGCTACCTTGAGAACTCAGTTCTCTTACATGATCCTGGAATACAATGAATTAGTCCAACTTGATCAAGCCATATCAGAGAGTCTATTAAAGCTTTAACCTGGGGCTCAAAAGTAATCAGAACCTCTCTAGAGACAGATGCAGTAAGGTAAAAAATTCAGACTGGCTCTTTCTACAGATTTCCCACCATGCAGAAGAACCAGTCTATGCTGAAAAGCATGAAGGAAAAAAGTTTATTATACAATTCTGTTTATATTGTGCATGTTTGAAATTTTCCACATAACAAGTTTTTTTTTCCTGAAAGTTATGAAGATACATAAATAGTACCTATGTTCTCACCATCAGCTTAATAGATAAAACTTTACCAATGTAATTCTCTTCCCTATGAACCACACCCTGATTCCATCCCCCCATCCCACAACCACTATCCTGAAGCCCTCTTCTCTCTTCAACATTCTCCAAACATCAGTCTAAACATCACGTCCCTGGGGGAAGGTCTTTCCTGACTTAAAACACTCAGAAGGTTAAGTGTCCCCGTTATGTGCTGTACCATCACTTCATGGGAAATAAAGGGGGAAACAGTGGAAACAGTGTCAGACTTTATTTTTCTGGGCTCCAAAATCACTGCAGATGGTGACTGCAGTCATGAAATTAAAAGACGCTTACTCCTTGGAAGGAAAGTTATGACCAACCGAGACAGCAGATTAAAAAGCAGAGACATTACTTTGTCAACATTGGTCTGTCTAGTCAAGGCTATGGTTTTTCCAGTAGTCAGGTATGGATGTGAGAGTTGGACTATAGAGAAAGCTGAGTGCCAAAGAATTGATGCTTTTGAACTGTGGTGTTGGAGAAGACTCTAGAGTCCCTTGGACTGCAAGGAGATCCAACCAGTCCATCCCAAAGATCAGTACTGGGTGTTCATTTTAAGGACTGATGTTGAAGCTGAAACTCCAATCCTTTGGCCACCTGATGCGAAGAGCTGACTCATTTGAAAAGACCCTGATGCTGGGAAAGATTGAGGGCAGGAGGAGAAGGGGACGACAGAGGATGAGATGGTTGGATGGCATCACCGACTCAATGGACATGGGTTTGGGTGGATTCCAGGAGCTGGTGATGGACATGGAGGCCTGGCGTACTGCACTTCATGGGGTTGCAAAGAGTCGGACATGACTGAGCGATTGAATTGAACTGAACTGAACTATGTGCTTTCACAGCTTTGACCATACCTATGATTTATTTGTTTGTATACTTTATAACAAGCTCTCCAGTAAACTTACTTCTTCCATAAATTCAAGAAAACCTCTGTTCAATTCTTAGCTGACTACTCAGCTAACTAAGGAGAGACTTCAATGGCTTCACAACAAAGAATTCAGAGTTTACAAAATTAGTTGAGAAAGATCATTTTAAGAGAACAGTAACAAAAACAAATCTTGAGAGGGAAAAGAAATTGATTTCCTGAGTTGCCATATTATATAATTTAAAACGTCCAATTTCCAAAAAAACTTACAAAACATGCAATGAAACTTGAACGTATGGCTCGTGCACAGAGAAAAAAGCGGTCAGCAGCACCTGGTCCCACGGGAGCCCCTACAGTGGACTCACTAGACAAAGACTTGCAATCAGCTCATGCTCGTGCTCAGTCGCTTCACCCATGTCTGACTCTCTGCAACCCTGTGGACTGTAGCCCACCAGGCTCCGCTGTCCATGGGACTCTCCAGGCAAAAATAATAGAGTGGGTTGCCATTTTCTCCTCCAGGCGCTCTTCCTGACTCAGGGATTGAACCTGCGTTTCCTGCAGCTCCGGCACTGCAGGCAGATTCTTTACCTCTGAGCCATAGGGGAAGCCCTTCAATCAGCGATTTTCAATATATTCAAAGAACTAAAAGAAAGCATGCCAAAAGAACTAAAGGTGAGTTAATAGTATCTCAAAGATAAAGAATATCAATAAGTACAAAGACATTTTTAAAGGAACCAAATAAAAATTCTGCAATTAAAAAGTACAACAGCTGAAATGAGAAAACTCACTAGAGGGATTTAACAGCAGAATTCCGCAGGTAGAAGAAAAAAAAAAAATCAGCAAATCTGAAGACATATCAATTGAGATTAAGCTACCTGAGTAACAAAAAAAAAAAAAAGAAAAACATCAGCAGAAGTCTCAGAGAACCTCAGGACACTATCAAGTTTCAGTTCAGTTCAGTCACTCAGTTGTGTCCAACTCTTTGTGACCCCATGAATCGCAGCACGCCAGGCCTCCCTGTCCATTACCAACTCCCGGAGTTCACCCAAACTCATGTGCATTGAGTCAGTGATGCCATCCAGCCATCTCATCCTCTGTGGTCCCCTTCTCCTCCTGCCCCCAATCCCTCCCAGCATCAGGGTCTTTTCCAATGAGTCAACTATCAAGTTTACTAACATACATAAAATGGAAATTCCAGAAAGAAGTATAAAAAGAAGCAAAAAGACTATTATAAGAAATAACAGCCAAAAACTTCCAAAATTTTATTTTTAAAATTTTATTTTTAAATATATTATTTTATTTTAAATTTTATTTTAAAAAGTAATCTAAACAGAAGCTCAATGAATTCCAACTAGAATAAACTCAGAGAACCACACTTAGCTACACTATTATCAAAGTGTCAAAAACCAGAGAGAGAATCTTGAAGTGATTCATAGTGTTTAAGAGATCCTGAACAACCTCAACAACATATTTATCATCAGAAACCAAGGAGGTCAGAGTGCCAAAAGAAAGACTATCAACCAAGAAAGAAAGTAAAGAAAGTGAAGTCACTCAGTCATGTCCGACTCTTTGCTACCCCCTGGACTGTAGCCCACCAGGCTCCTCCGTCCATGGAATTCTCCAGGTAAGAATACTAGAATGGGTTGTCATTTCCTTCTCCAGGAGATCTTCCTGACCCAGGGCCTGAAGCCGGGTCTCCTGCATTGTAGGCAGACGCTTTACCGTCTGAGCCGCCAGGGAATATCCAGCAAATTTATCTTTCAAAAATGAAAGAGAGATTAAGGAATTCCTAGATAAACAAAAACAGTTAATTCATCACTAGCAAACCTGCCTTGCAAGAAGTACTACACTAAATCTTTCAGGTTGAAATGAAAAGTAAAGGTTCTCTTCATGTGAATGCAAGTTACTAAGTGTCTTTCATGTCAACCTGAAGTGACTGAACAGATATCCATAGAACACCTCACCCAACTGCACTACAGAATACACAGTCTTCTCAAGAATTCTACTTACGTTAGCCCAAGAAACAGGTCTCAAAAATTTCAAAGAGAACGAAATCACATAAAGCATCTTCTCCAATCAAAAGAGAATGAAAAAAAAAAAAAAAATCAATGGCTACAATACATGCTACAATATGGATGAACCTTGAAACTGTTATGCCAAAAGGATAAACATATGGTTCCACTTATACGTGGTTACCATTTAAGTCAAATTCATAGAGATGGAGTAGAATAGTGGGTATCAGGGACTATGCAGAGGGGAAGATGGAACTTTAGTGTCTAGAGAGCTTTTTTTTTAGCGGTTTGTGTTTGGGACAATGAAAAAGTTCTAGAAATGGCCAGTGGTGACAGCTGCATAACACTGTATTTACTCAATGCCACTGAATTGCATACTTAAAAATGGGGAAAATGGTAAATTTCTATTTTACGTGTATTTTACCACAATGAAAAAAAAGTGGAAAAGGTTGTATTAGGTTCCCCAGAATGCAAAAAGTAGTAATTATCTAAGTATCAGTCACTATCCACACCACCACATACGATTTCGACAACAGTGCTGCCAGGTGCTATTAACATGCTTTAACGATTAGGAAACTGAAGCACAAAGCCAGTAAGTCATTTACTTCAGGTCACACAGCTGGGAAACAGTGGAACAAGAACTCAATACTTTGGCCACCTGATGCAAAGAACTGTCGCACTGGAAAAGACCCTGATGCTGGGAAAGACTGAAGGCAGGAGGAGAAGGGGACGACACAGGATGAGATGGTTGGATGGCATCACTGATTCATGAGTTTGAGCAAGCTCCGGGAGTTGGTGATGGACAGGGAAGCTGGGAGTGCTGCAGTCCATGGAGTCGCAAAGAGTCAGACCAAGCGACTGAACTGACTGAAAAACTCAAACCCTGGCAGTCTTTCAGAGACATCAAAGCTTTAAAAAAAAAAATAGCAAACTGCCTAATTATTCATGTAAATATGAAACAGCAGAAGTCAAAACACAATCCTTCCCCTCCCATATTTTAATGTGCATGCATTAATGGTAACATTTAATGATACCATTATACACAAAGCATTTTTATCAACCTTTATTAGTTCATACTGTCATCTGGCTGTAAGCCACATCAAATTTTAAAACACACAGTATCAGTATAAAAAATAAGAAAACAACAAGCTTTTAAAGATCATTATCCCTGACAAACACCAATAAGCAAAGGAGGAAACACATCAGAGAAGAGAAAAAGAAAAGGCATTTAGAAGTATCTTTGTAAATAGTCTTTCACTCACATGGCTTCCAAGTAAGAAAAGAGACATCATCATAAAGCTCAGGCGCTTTTGGGAACTAGGCGGCAGGCCTTTTGGACATGGTTCCAGACTTCAGGACACAGTACTACTGCTCCTTTTTATCTGGTGCCAATAAAATCAGAAAGAATTACCAGCTATCAATCATTCTCTCACACTCATAACTTTTTATAACAGACTGATCCAACAACCTAAGGATGTAATAATAGAACAGTTCGTCAATTTTCAAGATACTTTTATAAAAAAGAAAAAGAAAAAAAACTATACCAACATTTAATAAATTTATCATGCTATGCACTAATACAGAAAAAAATAAATATACTCTACCCTCTGAAAACTGGAGAGATTAATATGGAGGACTCAAAAAATCACAACTGTAATGCTATGAAAACACACAACAGGGACACTTAACTGAGTAAGTGTTTTGAGTCAGAAAAGACCTTTCCCCAGGGAAGCGACACTTAGACTGATGTTTGGAGAAGAGAAGACGGCTTCCCTGGTGGCTCACACAGTAAAGAATCTGCCTGCAATGCAGGAGACCTGGGTTTGATCCCTAGGTCAGGAAGATCCCCTGGAGAAGGGAATGGCAACCCACTCCAGTATTCCTACCTGGGAATTCTATGAACATAGGAGCCTGGCAGGCTACAGCCCATGGGGTTGCAAAAGAGTCGGACACAGCTTAGCAACTAAAACACACACAGACACTAATACAGGAAAACTAGTAAGATTACAGGCTGACAATGCTTCCGTCCTAGGATGGGTTATTAGTCTTAGCCTATATATTTGGCCTTTAATTCACATGTAGGGATTGTAGATGAGAATTTTGGCCTTTGGTGAGAGACTTTAGAACTCCGATCCTCCTTCCTCTTCCATACATTAACATTCATATACAGCTAAGACCCATGGAGGGCTGCAATTTTATTAAAGGTGTCCTGAATAGCTCAGTAAGAAAACTGAAGAGGGTTAGGTATGGAGAGCAACAAAAACACCATTGTTCTTTGTTGATACAGTTACCAACACAGGGTCCTCAGGAGAATCTAACATTAGAATTCGAGTTCAGCAAGGTTGCTGAATCAGCACACAAACAGCAATTTGTTTCCAATATCAATTGGTTACTGGTGGTTACTAGTTTGTAACCACCATTTGCAAAATGCCTATTTATAAATATGTATCATTCACAATACCAAAAATTCATTTCAAAACTCTAAGAATAAATCTAATAGAAGACTTTCATGAAAACAATACAACTGTATTGAAAAATATTAGAGTATGTCAGTAGAGATATACACCACAGTCATCCAATAAGATGACTACTATCCCCACTGTAAACCTGTAAATTCAATGAAATTCCAATCACAAGCCCAAACAGGGTTTGGGGATTTTTTTTTTTTTTGGGGGGGGGGTCAGATTTGAGGTGGAATGAAATTTGACAAACTGATGTAAAATTCACTAAGAAAGAGAAGGTGCCTTATCAGACATCAAGACATCAAAACTGTTGTAATTAACACAGTATGACAGTGACATGAAAGCAGACAAATCAAATAAGACTGCAGTACAGACCAAACTCTAGAAATTATCCCATGAAGTAAATCTAAAACTTTTAAATAAACTTAAAAACAATCCAGAACTAGAAAGATACTTTCAATGCATATCACCAAAAACATGAATATCCACATTATAAAAAGAACTGCCACAAATGAATACAAAATCCAATTCCTACCAGGAAAAAAAAACTGCGAAGGATACTGAGAAAAGATTCACAGAACAGGAGATCAGAATGCAAAGATGTTCAACTCCACTAAAAATACAGTGATGAAAGTGAAAACTATGGAACTCCATATCTTATCTTTCAGAGAGGCAAAAATTAGGAGCTAGATAAAAATAAAAAGTCAGTAAGATGGTGGGTACACGCTGGTGGGTACAAAGCAGTGCCTCTACTTTGGACTGGAGCTGGTTTTACTCTGTGAGATAAAGTGGCACCTATACCCTGTAATCCAGCAAGTCTGGCCCTGCTGTCTGTACCAGATAAAGTTACATGCAGACTAGGTATCTACGTACAAGTCCATTCCTTACAATACTATTGCCAAAAGGTAGGACCCAGTTATTTCTCAGGATAAAACTGAGTTTCATTAAACATGGACTACCAAACAGCAGTTAAAAAGAATGAACTAAACCTACATGTCCAACTGCAGCACGGAATGGTGCACCAAGACCTCAGGATAATGGGTACTTCTGAAGGAGGCGGGAGAGGATGAGGGGAGAATATAAAGGAAGAGAAAAAGCAAACAAGGGAGAAAGTTAACGTGCTTCAGGCCAGGCACAAAAGTGTTTGCTATATTACTTCCTGTAAAGCTTTTGTATGTTTGAATTATTTCATAATTTATGCAAAATTTTAAGAGATGAGAAATAGCTTAATTATGAACAGCAATTTCAGAGGGTACAATGGAAGGAAATAGGAAAGAAATACATAGAAGGCTTTTGTCAAAGCAAACAAGTATAAAACATTTTTAAGATGGTATTTAAAAGATATGGCCACCTACTGATGAGAACAGGGATGAGAGGCAAATCTCAGATCTCTTGAGGAAGACAGAAACTGGGCCTCATGGCCAGACAATTCTGTCTCGCTAGGACAAGATAAAGTAAGTCTAATCAGTTTGCTATCTCAGCTCACTTGGCCTGGCATCACTGTGATTCTCAATAACTCTATGAAGCATTATGAAAGTGACCATGCTGAACTTTGACTCTAACAGGTACAAGGCATTTCGCTAGATAATGCAAGGGACAGAAAGAGGTATGTTACCAGTTCTCAGGAAACTGATCACCTAGTGTGAGAGCTACGACCCATACAGAAAGAAAGAAACAAAATCTGACGCTTAAGGCCTAAACAAGTGCTACTGGAATTCAGGGAAAGAAAAGAATCCATCAGGGTGCTGGGATTTAAAAGAAAGGTTTCACCAGAGCAGTGGAACTCAAATTGAGTTGTGAAGGACAGGAACAATTTAGAAGGTGCAAAATGTGGCCTTCTAGGTCCTGGTAGAAAAAAATGGTAGACCTCCAGGGAGGAAAATCTAGAGTGCAAGCGCTCGGTAATTTTTGGATCTTAGAAGAACAAAATACTTCGACAATAAACAAACTCTTTACAATCAGTCAAGCAATCAGTTTTTACCTACAAACAACAGAATCTATTTCCAGTAGTCTCATCAGAAAAGGAATTTATTAAAAACACATTAGGTGACACACAGAATTCCCTTTTGCAAAGAGCCAAAGAATCAACTTGGGGGTATACAGCCAGAAAAATATCTGAGTCTCCTCACCAGTTATTTCCACTCTTTGAACCCTTGGTGCCATGAGGGTAAAGCCTCAGACATAAGACTCACCAGAGAGTTTGCCACACTCCCTGTAAAAGCCCACCGTCTCAGTCCCCAACATCCACGTCAGGAAGCAACCCAAGCAAGAGCGGCTGCCCTGCAGGTCTCCCTTCTGAATTCACGTCTTCCAGAGACGCATCTCATCAGCAGAATCTAGGTCACATGCTCATGTCCTAGATGCAAGGGATGTTAGGAAACTGAGTCCTGCCTTCTACAATACTCCAAACAGACGGATTTCTCCAACAGTGAGGGGTTATTTGAAATAAGACCAAATACAGAACAAGTCTTGGCTATCGAACAACGTACATATTTATTCCAAACTTCAAGCACCAAACAAGACTCTCAAGCCCGATAGATTATAACCAAGCCTCGTATGAACAAAACTCTCTCTGTTCCTCAAAGGGAGACGACACCCAGTCTCAGCAGTTGCTGTGCACAGCTCCAGTATCAGAAGCTACAGGCTATGTCACCCTCCCTTTCGATTTCTTTGAACTTATAGACTAAACGGCAAAGGGGGTGGGAATGGAAATATAAGTGAAAGTATTTTTAAATACATAAACACACAAAGAAGGAACACTTAACACGTTCTACAGACATGACCTGGGTCTATGAACTGTGTGAAGAACTACAACTCACTCTCAGACCTCCATTTGTGAAACCTAAAATTTTTGGTTATACAGATCTAGTAGAGCCCTTAAGTCTGCCCATCTATTTCAGATCTAGAGATTCCATGATCATTCGGCCACAGCTAAAAAGCAGCACTCATGTCCCTGCACCTCTCATCATCAGGCCAGTCAGGCTACCTTAGGAAAACGACACCCACTTTGCCTATGAAAGTAAGAGGCATCCTAGACTCCCACCATCTGAAATCAGAAAGAATTTCAATGAATTAAATGTAGGTAGGTCTCCCACCTACAGACAACAGCAATTACACTGCTTTTCACAGATGTTGGCGCTGTCCTGAAAGTATGCTTTACCTCTGAGGTGAGTAAAATGTCCTCTGGACCTCTTAGTGGACAACAGTGGACAGAGAATAAAGAGGTGAATAGGCACGAAGAAAAACCCACTCCATCAATCCCATGACCCTTCATCTCTTGACTTCTTCCTCTACATATTACCTGAGTTCACAGGCTTTCAACTTTACTAACTATAGGCCAATGCTGAGACTAATCAAAGAAGCAAACAATTATCAATACCTCACTGGCTGCTTGACCTGGAATACTGAATCCAGAATCTCTGGTAATTGCACGATGCCAATACACTCTGCCAAATGTAAAAGTATGTTTCATTTATACATAGAACCAACATCTATATATAGAACCGACATCTATACATATTCCAGTTTTTGCTATGTTGGCAAAAAAAAAAATTACATTGACACATAATCCCTTTCTTCTCATTTTGACTACCCAAAATCACAGCATGCTACACTCTGACTCCAGTTACAGATCTGGAAACAATGAAAATTATGGAAAGGAGTATGAGGACACCGATGTCCTTTTGAATAGTAACTGTTATAACCAAGATTTGACAGGTCTTCAAAGAAAACAGGGACGGACTTCTGCCAGCAAGAGAGACTTCATCATGTTTGGAGACTTTACTTATGTTTATAATTCTCTACATAAAGAAAATGTATTCAATAGATTACTAGGAGCCATAAATAAGGCATATGTCCAAAAAAAGAGGGGCATATGTTATACAAGGCTGTTCTATCTCCTGAAGTTTTCGTAAAATTAGACAAAAATAAGATTTCCCTATTTTACGTTGCTATGTACTTACTATTTATCATTTATCATTATAGTTTGTGCACACTAAGACAAGGCAGCATTACAGTACTCAAATTCAAGAGCAATTAAATTTATGCCTCTAGAGGGCAGCATTTCTCATAGTATAGACAGGTTAAACAAAACAGGAGTTCCACTGTCCAAGTTCAAGAAATACAGGGTAAACAAGCTTTAGCAAGTTTCTTTCTTGTAAGATGTCTCAGAGTCTTTCACATATCACCGTGCATTGTGAATCTTCAACAGACCATTATTATGGTATACAGTATTTCTTCAACCTTAATCACAGAAACCATTCTGCAAGAACCCTCTCTAGTGACTACTTCCACAGAACACATTTGGACAAATTCTCTTAAGACAAGCCTTACTTCCTTTTTAATTCAGAGACTTGCTCCTCTGGTCTTCAAAACAAGCCTTAAGATATCCCTTTGTATTCACAGATCACAACCAAGAAAGGAATAAACACTGGCATTCGTTTATTTTGCAAAAATGAGAAACGTGGATAACTTACTACTTGGCTTGTTCAAAGGATAACAGCTAAAAAAAAGAAGGAAAAAAGCTAGATACGTCCTCTCCTAGCTTTAAAAACCACAAAAGAGTTGAAGTATACTTACAAAGGAGTTGAGGTATACTTAATAAAACATTTTCATATTTACCCAATTCAGAATATTCATTAACAATTCATTATCTTTCCATAATCCATGTCAACTGAAATTAAATTTCATAATATAAAGATATGTTGTAAACCTGATGAGACCTTTACATATCTCTATAGATGAAATGTTCTTAATTTTTTGTGAGGGAGCAGTTAAAATAGTTCCCCCTTTTTTTGTTGTTGCTGTTTGGTCTTTTCACCTAAGTGATGGAATAGTTTTAAGAACAGAGACACGCTCTCATTCTCCAAGTACTCTTGGAGAATACTTGAAGAATATTGCAGAATACTCTTGAATAAGAAAGGGAGGAAGGAGAGGGAATGATTTCATATATAATACATGTATCCAAGTGTGTGTTTACTAAGTATCCTTTAATCCACAAACAATGTTTGAAATATTTTTCTTTTTAAGAAAATGCAAATACAGGCATACCTCAGAGATACTGCAGGCTCGGTTCCAACCCACCACAATAAAGTGAATATCACAATAAAGCAAGTCACACAACTTGACTGGTTTCCCAGTTCATATAAAAAAAAGACTGGCTCAAAACTGGGAAAGGAGTGTGTCAAGGCTGTATACTGTCACCCTGCTTATTTAACTTACATGCAGATTACATTGTGCAAAATGCCAGGCTGGATGAATCACAAGCTGGAATCAAGACTTCGGGGAGAACTATCAGTAACCTCAGATATGCAGATGACACTACCTACTACCTTAATAGCAGAAAGTGAAGAGGAACTAAACAGCCTCTTGAGGGTGAAAGAGGAGAGTGAAAAAGCTGGCTTAAAACTCAACATTCAAAAAACTAAGATCATGGCATCCAGTCCCATAACTTCCTGGCAAATAGATAGAGAAAAAATGGAAACAGTGGCAGATTTTATTTTCTTGAGCTCCAAGATCACTGAGGACGGTGAATGCAGCCATGAAATTAAAAGATGCTTAGTCCTTGGGAGAAAAGCTATGACAAACCTAGACAGTATTAAAAAGCAGAGATATCACTTTGTCGACAAAGGCCCAGATAGTTAAAGCTATGGTTTTTCCAGTAGTCATGCATGGATGTGAGAGTTGGACATAAAGAAGTCAGAGCACCAAAGAATTGATGCTTTTGGACTGTGGTGCTATAAGGGGCTCTTGAGAGTCCCTTGGACTGCAAGGAGATCCAACCAGTCCATCCTAAAAGAAATATTGAATATTTTTAATATTAATATTTCCTGAATATTCATTGGAAGGACTGATGCTGAAGCTATAATACTTGGGCCACATGATGCGAAGAGCTGACTCATTTGAAAAGACCATGATGCTGGGAAAGATTGAGGGCAGAAGGAGAAGGGGGCAACAGAGGATGAGATGATTGGATGGCATCACCAACTCAATGGACAGGAGTTTGAGCAAACTCCAGGAGATGGTGAAGGGCAAGGAAGCCTGCTGTGCTGTAGTCTTTTGGGTCGCAAAGAGTCAGAGACATGACTTGGCAACTGAACAGCAACATTAAGTTCTATTTACATTACAGTCTATCAAGAGTGCAATAGCATTATGTCTAAAAAACAACAATGTGCATACCTTAATTTTACAATACTTTATTGATAAAAAAATGCAAACCATATCTGAGCCTACAGTGAGCTGTAATCTTTCTGCTGGAGGAGGGGCTTGCCTCCGTGTTAGTAGCTGTTGACTAATTACAATGGTGGTTGCTGAAGGCTCGAGTGTCTGTGGTAATTTCTAAAAATAAAACAATGAAGTTTGCTGCATTAATTGACTATTCTTACAAATGATTTCTCTGTAGCACGCAATACTGTCTGATAGCATTTTACCCACAGTAGAACTTCTTTCAAAATTGGAGCCAGTCCTCTCAAATCCTGCCGCTGTTTTATCAACTAAGTTTATTTAATACTCTAAATCCTTTGTTATTTCAACAGTCTTCATCAGGAGTATATTCCATCTCAAGAAACCACTTTCTTTACTCATCCGTAAGAAGAAACTTCATGTGTGTGTACTCAGTCATGACCGACTCTTTGCAACCCAATAGACTGTAACCTGCCAGGCTCCTCTGCCCAAAGGATTATTCCAGCAAGAATAGTGCAGTGGGTAGCCATTTCCTCCTCCAGGGGATCTTCCATACCCAAGAATCAAACCCGTGTCTCCTGAATCTCCCGCACTGCAGGCAGATTCTTTACCACCGAGACACTGGGGAAACCACAGAAGTTACAACCAACAGCATAGAAATACAAAGGACTATAGTGGTGGTGGTGGGAAGTCGCTTCAGTCGTGTCCGACTCTTTGTGATCCCAGGGACTATAGCCTGCCAGGCTCCTCTGTCCATGGGATTCTCCAGGCAAGAATACTGACACAGGATCCCATGCCCTCCTCCAGGGAATTTTCCTGACCCAGGGATGAACCCTGAGTCTCTTATGTCTCCTGCATTGGCAGGGGGCTTCTTTACCACTAGTGCCATCTGACTGCAATTCACATCTTCAGGCTCCACTTTGAATTCTAGCTATCTTGCTATTTCTACCACATCTGTTCCTTCCTCCAATAAAGGCTTAAACTCCTCCAAGTCATTCATGAGGGCTGGAATCAACTTCTTCCAAAATCCTGTCACTGTTGATATTTTAATCTCTTCCCATGAATCACAGTGTTCTTAATGGCATCTAGAATGGTGGATCCTTTCCAGAAGGCTTTTTATATACTTTGCCCAGTTCCATCAGAGGAATCACTATTTATGATAGCTATAGACTTATGAGATGTACTTCTTAAATAATAACAATTGAAATCTACATTGGTCCTTGATTTATGGGCTGCAGAATGTATGTTGTGTTACAGGTATAAAAGCATTAATTTCATTGTACATCTCCATGAGACCTCTTGAGTGACTAGGTGCACTGACAATGAGCAGCAATATTGTGAATCTTCTTTTCTTTCTGGGAAGTCGTATTCAGTAAACCATGTTGCACAGAGGTGCTGCCATTCAGGCTTTGTTATTCCATTTACACAGCAGAGGGGAGTAGACTGAGAACGATTCTTCAGGGCTCTACAATTTTCAGAATGGTAAATGAGCAATGATTTCAACTTTAAAGTCACCAGTTACATAAGACTCTAGGAGGAGAGTTAGCCTGTCCTTTGACGATTTAAAGCCAAGCACTGACCTCTCCTCTCTAACTAGGAAAGTCTTAGATGCATCTTCTAACAGAAGGCTGTTTTGTCTACATTTGAAAGCCTGTTGTTCACTGTAGTCACTAATTATCTTAGCTGGATCTGGGTAACTTTCTGCTGCTTCTACATCGGCACTGGCTGCCTCACCTTGCACTCTTGTTACGGAGACAGGGTCTTTCCTGACATATCTCATGACCCAACCTTGGCTAGCTTCAGACTTCTCTCCTGCAGCTTCCTCACCTCTCAGCCTTCAGGGAATTGAAGAGACTTAGGGCCTTGCTCTGGGTTAGGCTTTGGCTTAAGAGAATGAATGTTGTGGCTGGTCTGACCTTCTCTCCAGACCACTACAACTTTCTCGATATCAGCAGCAAGCTGTTTTGCTTTCTCATTCGTCTATTCACTGGAGCAGCACTTTGAATTTCCTTTAAGCACTTTTCCTTCCCTGACAACTTGGCTCACTGACTCAAGAGGCCTCGTTTCCAGCCTATCTCAGCTTCAGGATGTCTTCCTCACTGTGCTTAATTGTTTCTAGCTTTCGATTTAAAGTGAGAGACATGCAAGTCTTCCTCTTCACTTCAACATTGGAGTCATTGCAGGCTTATCAATTGGCTGATTTCAATACTGTTGTGTCTCAAGGAATAGTGAGGCCTGAAAAGAGGGAGAGAGGTGGGGGAATGACCAGTCAGTGGGACAGTCAGAACACACATTTATCACTTAAGTTGCCATCTTACACGGCTGTGGTTTGTGATGCCCCAAAACAATTACTTCAGAGATCACTGACCACAGATCACTATTACAAATAAAATAATGAAAAAGTTTGAAATATTGCAAGGATTGCCAAAACGTGACACACAGACATGAGGTAAGGAAACACTGTTGGAAAAAAGGCACAAACAGACTCGACTGACTCAGGGTTGCCACAAACTTTCAACTTATTTAAAAAATGCACACATGGAATCTACGAAGCTTAATAAAGCAAAGTGCAAAAAGCAACTCTTTCCAGGATTCTTAATTCATAAGTCCTTCTGGTACGCCTCTTATGATATTAGCATTATCCAAAAAAGACTAAGTCTTGGTCTCAAATCAAAAGATTTTAAGCAAGTATATAACCAACTCTCAAAGTTTAATTTCCAATATATTAGTCATTGGCTGCATATACTAGTGAACATCTAAATTGTGACTAGCATTACTGAACTGAATTTTTATTTAATTATTAATTTTATCTAAATGTAAATGCTGAAGTGATATAAAATGTCTATTAAAGAAAAGTTTATTGTTTTGATCTAGATAGCATCAATTAACTATTAAACTGTAAATTTTTTCCTACATATCAATATAATAGTAGTGTAAAGCATTTGCTTAAAGTTTTTTTTGCAAAGATCACAAGTTGCAGTGATGCCTATGTAAATCATAACTGACAGTCAAATGGAGATACTTTTTCATATTAATTTTTATTTTTTTAATTTTAATATATTTTGAATATACTTGTTTTCTTTTAAACAAAATGGATGAATGGTTGGTGAGGTGAACAAAAATTTTAAATGAAAACAAAGGCATTCTACTCATGAAGAATCAAGTAGAGATACAGAAGTTAGCACTACAACTAGAACAATAAAGTGAGACTGGAAGAAGGTAATCCACAATTCTGACATGAATAATAATCACAATTAGCTGCAGTAGAGCAAAATCAAAAAGTTGTTTCCTGCGCAGAAAACTTTTCAAATCAAAAGGTAGACAAAATTAAGACACATTTTCAGCAAGTATATAATTTTTATAAGAGGTTTTGTAAGTCAAAATAGAAGCAACAAAGTTAGTCACCTGGTATAAGAATTAAAAGTCCCACAGACTTTTTTAAAAGATTCTTTTAAGGACCTGGGCTTATGACTCTGGCAAGCTATAAAATGTGTTGAATTCTAAGAAATAAAGGAGAAAGAAGTGGGGGGAGGAGGGAGAAAACCATATTTAAGTGGAGAGAAAGTAATCATTTCAATTACAGGCATTTTGTTAGAAAATTATGAGGAATACTAAAAAGGGTATTTTACCAAAAGTGAAAGGTCTTCGTTTAAGCCACAAAGCAACTGTTTATCATATAGAAGACCATTCTAACAATATCAAAATCAACAGAGTTTGAGAAATTACTTTTCTTTTACCTTTAGATAAACCATGTGATACAAAAGACACTGCCAAATTAAAATTTTAGACATTTTGTTTGAAAGGACTTCTAAATTTAATAAGAAATGTCAATATGTAGTTTAAAAAAATCAAAACTGTGGCACAGACTGTTTCTCATCTTTTACTTCTGTCAAAGAACTTCAGCTATATATTAAAAAATTAGTTTCTATCTCAACAAACAGCTCCAACCATACGAGGTCAAAAATTCAGTCACTGGAATTTTAAACGAAACCAGTGCTTCTCCTATTGTTTTGTTCCACCGTATGATATACATTAAAAATACCTGTGTTTAGCTTTCTAAAGTTAACTATGAAAAGTGTCATGGACTTAAGCGTTTAAAATTGTCAAGTGTGTACACACAAATAATATGAATCCTAGCCAGTTTACACAGCTGTTGAAAAAACAGAAGACAATACATTTAATAATCTTGTCTTATTTGTCAGTGATTGATAATGGAAGAATTTCACAAAGGTTTACTGTATTACTGTATTAACTCTTATTCAAAAAAAATTGCTTTATATTCAATAATCGGAGACAAAATAGTAGTATTTGTTATGTTTTTTCATCAATATCTCACTATATATAAATACGCTTAATCTAAGTATCAAAAAGTTATTTATGACCTAGCTATAAGGTATGGAAATCTGTGCGTTTTGAAAGTTTTCATAAAACAAATCAACAAAGATTTTACACTTTTCCATAACATGAATCAATAGAATATTTTAGTTACAATGGATAACATGTGAAAACTGCAAAAATAATAAGAAATAGTTGAACACTTTGATACTGACTGAATTTAGAGTTGCTTTTCAACTTCTGCATTCTTCAACTTAAAGAATCTGATGTTAATAGTGAATTGACACAAGAGTTAGTGAATTTGCTTAGTTTGAGTAGCACAGTTTTGAAACTGTTAAGCTTTTGCTTCAAAGTCTAGTGAATTCTACTTAAAAAAAAAAATGAAACCGTTTTATCAGTTTGGATGTAAATACTAAAAGAAATTTATTTTTTAGCAGTTAAGTTCAGATACTGAAGGGCTTTCCTGATATCTCAGCTGGTAAAGAATCCGCCTGCAATGCAGGAGACCTGAGTTTGATTCTGGGGTTGGGAAGATCCTCTGCAGAAGGAAAAGGCCACCCACTCCAGTATTCTGGCCTGGAGAAATACATGGACTGTATGATCCATGGGGTCGCAAAGAGTTGGACATGACTGAGAGACTTTCACTTTCAGATACTGAAAAGCATAAATCTGTTTGGAACAACTTAGGTATGTGAATCTACTTTTTCAATCATAAATTTTACAAAGTCTAAACAAAGACCAAGTATTTCTGATTAAAATTTGGTGATCAAATCAAATAAAACACCCACCAGGTTTAGGAGAATCGATCCAAAAAAAAAGGCAAAATATCTCAATATTTTATATTATTTACATGTTAAGATGATAATATTCTAGATAAGCCAGATTAATTAAAATATATTACTCTTTTCTCCTTTTTAAAATGAGGCTCCTAGAAACTTTTAAATTGCATACGTGGCTCAAATTATATTTTTATCACACAGTGATATTCTAGGGAAGATTAACAAAATTCAGTTCTTACAAGAAGAGCACGTTCTTTAGGACGTCACTATCGACACCTAAAAATTCACCCTGAAGTTCACATGACAACAGCCCATCACAATACATGCACAACTCACTATTCAGCAAATAGCGCTGGGACAGCCACACTTCCACACGTGAAAGAATGAAGTTCCTCCCTACGTCACAGCATGTGCAAATGACAGCTCAAATGGACCAACGATGTAAACTTAAGAGCTAAAAACCACACAACTGTTACACAGAGACACGTAAACGTATACGGCGTCACAGTGGGTTCTTAGATATGATACCAAAGTACAAGCAACAACAACAACAAAGATAAAATGGGCTCCATCAAATTCAAAACTATCATATGTCAAGGTATTGTTAATGAAGTAAAAAGATAACCTCCCAAATGGCTAAAAATATTTGTAAGCCACGTATCTTAATAATGGTTTAATATCTATTATATAGAAAGGATTCCAATAACACAACAACAAAAAGACAAACAACCCAATGTTTAAATGGGCAAAAGATGTGAACAGATATTTCTCCAAAGGAGATATATAAACGGCCAAACAAGCATATGAAAAAATGCTTTACATGGTTAGTCATGAGGGAAATGCAATCAAAATCATAGCTTCACAGCTATTAAGAGAGCTATAAATACTTTTAATTTTTAACAAATTTTTTAAAGGGAAAAAACACTTAAGTTGTAGCAAGGATATGGAGAAACTATACACTGTTGGTGGGAATGTGCAATAGTGCAGCCACTGTAGGGAACAGTTTGGCAGCTTCTCAAAAAGACAAACAAAATCACCATATGACTTGAAATTCCATTTCTAGGCATATCAAAGAAACGCATATGCAGGTCAGGAAGCAACAGTAAGAACTGGACATGGAACAACAGACTGGTTCCAAATCGGGAAAGGAGTACGTCAAGGCTGTATGTCACCCTGCTTATATATGCAGAGTACATCATGAGGAACACTGGGCTGGAGGAAGCACAAGCAGGAATCAAGATTTCTAGGAGAAATATCAATAACCTCAGATATGCAGATGACACCACCCTGATGGCAAAAACTGAAGAAGAGCTAAAGAGCCTCTTGATGAAAGTGAAAGACGAGAGTAAAAAAGCTGGCTTAAAGCTCAACATTCAGAAAATGAAGATCATGGCATCCAGTCCCATCACATCATGGGAAATAGATGGGTAAACAGTGGAAACAGTGTCAGACTTTATTTCTTGGGGCTCCAAAATCACTGCAGATGGTGACTGCAGCCATGAAATTAAAAGATGCTTACTCCTTGGAAGGAAAGTTATAACCAACCTAGATAACACATTAAAAAGCAGAGACATTACTTTGCCAACAAAGGTCTGTCTAGTCAAAGCTATGGTTTTTCCAGTGGTCATGTATGGATGTGAGACTTGGACCATGAAGAAGGCCGAGCACCAAAGAACTGATGCTTTTCAACTGTGGTGTTGGAGAAGACTCTTGGAAGTCTCCTGGACAGTAAGGAGATCCAACCAGTCAATCCTTAAGGAGATCAACCCTGAATATTCACTGGAAGGACTGAAGCTGAAGCTGAAACTCCAACACTTTGGCCACCTGATGGAAAAAGCCGACTCACTGGAAAAAGACTCTGATGTTGAGAAAGCATGAGGGTAAAGGAGAAGGTGGAGACAGAGGATGAGATGGTTGGATGGCATCACCAACTCAATGCACATGAATGTGAGCGAACTCCCGGAGATGGTGAAGGACAGGGAAGTCCGGCATGCTGCATGTACTCCATGGCGTCACAGAGAGTTGGACATGACACAGCGATTGAAAAAAGAAAAAATAAACCCAGGAGTTGAAAAAAGGGGCTCTAACACCAACGTTCATTACAGCTTTATTCACAATAGCCAAAAAGGTGAAAATGACCCAAGTATACACCAACAAATGAATGGATAAACAAAATATGATATACACACCAAAGACTACTATTCAACTATAAAAAGAAGTTCTGATATAAATGCTACAACAGGGATGGACCCTGAAGTCATTACGCTGAGTGAAATAAGTCAGACACAAAGGTCAACTACTGCACGAACCTGCACTTATGTGCAGCATCTGGAACCAACAAGTTCAGAGAGACAGAAAGAAAATCTGAGGTTACCAGGTTCAGGGACGGGAGGAGAGAAGAGAGTTAACCTTCAAAATATCTCAATACCCCTACAAACTAGGTAAAACAGATAATGTAACACAGAAGATAGATAAACTGGTACTCTATTCTCAACCTCCAACAAAATCCAAAACAAACTACAGAAATATAGACAACAGTGTTTCTCCTGTATCAGGATCACCTAAAGGGCTTCTTAACAGACTACTTCCTCTGGGTGGATCCTAAGAAGCTTACATTTCTAACTAGTTAAGCTTATTATGGACTTCCCTGGTGGCTCAGAGGGTAAAGCCTCTGCCTACAGTGCAGGAGACCTGGGTTCGACCCCTGGGTCAGAAGACCCTCTGGAGAAGGAAATGGCAACCCACTCCAGTACTCTTGCCTGGAAAATCCCATAGATGGAGGAGCATAGTAGGCTATAGTCCATGGGGTCCCAAAGAGTCGGACACGACTGAGCAACTTCACTTCACTTCACTTCAAGCCTACTAATGATAAGGGACCACACTTTGAGGCTCACTGATAAAGACAATTTAAAGATAAATTCAAGATGAAATCAAAGGACACTATGAATGAATTCTGTGGACCAAAACAACACAGTCTAAGAACATGAGGTTCTAATGCCTCCCTTAATTAAAAAAGCTCAGATATCTAGGAGCCGATGGCTTATAAATCATGCTTCACATTTTGTTCTTTTCCAACCTTCTTGAAACTGCAAACTTAAAATTATAATCTGTGACAGGGATCTAATGTATATTGTATAAGAGCAAACACTTACTTTAGAAGTTAAGTGATCAGCAAAGACTGAAATCTTTTGTGATATTGTAAACTCTAATAAAAAAATGTACCCTGGAGAGATGGTTAATGCACCTTGTATAAGGAAACTAGGACAGTACTTAAGGCAAAGGTGAGATTTTTCTTGAGGAGAAAAAGTTGATACCACTATACTGCTGCTAAGTCACTTCAGTCGTGCCTGACTCTGCGATCCCATAGACGGCAGCCCACCAGGCTCCCCCATCCCTGGGATTCTCCAGGCAAGAACACTGGAGTGGGTTGCCATTTCCTTCTCCAACCACTATACTAAACAGAATCAAATCCCCTACAATTATACAGTGGAAGTGACAAATAGATTCAAGGGACTAGATCTGACAGACAGAGTGCCTGAAGAACTACGGACAGAGGTTCCTACCATTGTACAGAAGGCAGGGATCAAGAACATCCCCAAGAAAAAGAAATGCAAAAAAGGCAAAATGGCTGTCTGAGGAGGCCTTACAAATAGCTGTGAAAAGAAGAGAAGGAAAGGCAAAGGAGAAAAGGAAAGATATACCCATTTGAATGCATAGTTCCAAAGAATAGCAAGGAGAGATAAGAAAGCCTCCCTCAGTGATCAGTGCAAAGAAATAGAGGAAAACAACAGAATGGGAAAGACTAGAGATCTCTTCAAGAAAATTAGAGATACCAAGGGAACATTTCATGTAAAGATGGGCTCAGTAAAGGAAAGAAATGGTATGAACCTAACAGAAGCAGAACACATTAAGAAGAGGTGGCAACAATACACAGAACTATACAAAACATCTTCACAACCCAGAAAATCACGATGGTGTGATCACTCACCCAGACCCAGACATCCTGGAATGTGAAGTCAAGTGAGCCTTAGGAAGCATCACTACAAACAAAGCTAGTGCAGTGATGGAATTCCAGTTGAGCTATTTCAAATCCTAAAAGATGATGCTGGGAAAGTGCTGCACTCAATAAGCCAGCAAATTTGGAAAACTCAGCAGTAGCCACAGGACTGGTAAAGCTCAGTTTTCATTCCAATCCCAAAGAAAGGCAATGCCAAAGAATGCTCAAACTACCGAACAATTGCACGCATCTCACATGCTAGTAGGAGAAGGAAATGGCAACCCAGTCCAGTGTTCTTGCCTGGAGAATCCCAGGGACGGGGAAGCCTGGTGAGCTGCCGTCTATGGGGTCACACAGAGTCGGGCACGACTGAAGCGACTCAGCAGCAGCAGCAGCAGCAGCAGCAGCAGCAGCACACACTAGTAAAGTAATGCTCAGAATTCTCCAAGCCAGGCTTCAACAGTCCATGAACCGTGAACTTCCAGATGTTCAAGCTGGATTTAGAAAAGGCAGAGAAACCAGAGATCAAATTGCCAACATCTGCTGGATCATCAAAAAAGCAAGAGAGTTCCAGAAAAACACCTACTTCTGCTTTATTGACTATGCCAAAGCCTTTGACTGTGCGGATCACAATAAACTGTGGAAAATTCTGAAAAGAGGCAGACCACCTAGAAACTAAGTCAATCCTCAAAAAAATGATGGATGAGGAGCATCCTTCAGAAGAGGGTTCCCAAGGGCCAAATCTGGAATAATTAGAGCACCAGGATGTATAATAGTAATAGATTAAATCCATAGAATAAAAATTTATAAGTTCATGTGATAAGTAGAATAGAAAACCATGAGTTTGTTCTGATATAAATTTTAAAATTGAACACATATATATGAAGGAAAAGCTTTTCCTTACAGAGAATTCCAACGGTTGGAATTTGAAAGGAATGATGGAAAAAGAAAATCACCATTTGGCAAACACCATAGTAATAATTATTTCAGGTAAGAATAATCAATGTAAGTAACAAGTAGAGAGTATGATGAAAAATGAAAAATAAGATAATTGCCTGGTCACAAAGTATCTTCCCACAGAATACCTGTTACTTACAAAGGAAAAGCACAACTAGAGCAGACAACTGTATCACCTTGACCAAGAAACAACATTACCATCACTGGTAATTGTATAAATCAGTATTATGTGCCTGTTACTAAGCTTAATAATGTCACTCTATAGTATCCTTAGCCAAAAACATTCAGCATTAACTGAATTATGGGTAAATCATACAAATCCAAATTGTGGGACATTCTACAAAATTACTGGCCAGTACTCTTCAAAGTGTAATGACATGAACAGCAAAGATTTTGTTAATTGTTTCAGATTAAAGTGACTTCCCTGGTGGCTTAGACAGTAAAGCATCTGTCTACAATGTGGGAGACCTGGGTTCAATCCCTGGGTTGGGAAGTTCCCTGGAGAAGGAAATGGCAACCCACTCCAGTACTCTTGCCTAGAAAATCCCATGGACTGAGGAGCCTGGTGTCCATGGGGTCACAAAGAGTTGGACACGACTGAGCGACTTCACTTTCTTTCTTTCACTTTCAAATTAAAGAAAACTGAGCAGAGACATGATAACTAAAATACAACTGCATTAGATCCTTGACACTGCTGAGACAACTGGTGAAATCTGAATAAAGCCTGGGTGATGGTTTACTTGCTAAGTCTTATCAAACTCATTGCAACCTCATGGACTGTAGCCTGCCAGGTTCCTCTGTCCATGGGATTTCCCAAGCAAGAATACTGGAGTGGATTGCCACTTCTTCCTCCAGGGGATCTTCCCAACCCAGGGGTTGAACCCTCGTCTCCTACATTAGCAAAGGGAATAAAGCCTGGAGATTAGATAACAGTATTATGTCAACATTAATTTCCTGATTTTCATGACTGTCATTGTGTAAGATGTTCAGTTCAGTTCAGTCACTCAGTCGTGTCCAACTCTGTGACCCCATGAATCGCAGCACGCCAGGCCTCCCTGTCCATCACCAACTCCCGGAGTTCACTCAGACTCACGTCCATCGAGCCAGTGATGCCATCCAGCCATCTCATCCTCTGTCGTCCCCTTCTCCTCCTGCCCCCAATCCCTCCCAGCATCAGAGTCTTTTCCAATGAGTCAACCCTTAACATGAGGTGGCCAAAGTACTGGAGTTTCAGCTTTAGCATCATTCCTTCCAAAGAACACCCAGGGCTGATCTCCTTTAGAATGGACTGGTTGGATCTCCTTGCAGTCCAAGGGACTCTCAAGAGTGTAAGATGTTAACATTCGGGAAATCTGGATGAAGGCTGTATGGGAAGTCTTTGTAGCATTTCTGTGATTTTTTTTTTTTTTTCTCAGTTTGAAACAAAAAAAAGTACAACAACCTGTTAAACAAAGTTAATAAATCAGAACACAGTCTTTCTTTTATATCAAATTATTAATGTATCTGTGAAGAAACTATAATGGTTGACCCAGACTTTCATGGGAATAATAAACAAAATAACAAGTTCTAGGTTAGATACAGAGGTCAAATAACTTTAACTACTATTGCTTCTTGCTAAAAGAAAGAGGAGATAAAGAAAAGCCAATAAAAATCAGAAATAATCTTATATAATTCCTGCCCAAATTTTTTACAATAGTAGTTTTCAACTGGGAGCAGTTCTATCCCCTTAATAACTGCTGAAGTAGCTTTTTCAATCAGGAACTATACACAGTTGTAGCACAATGACATCACAATGGAGAAGGAGACCAGAAAATCATGGGACTGTCTCACCAATGGATTGGCTTATCCAAAATACTAACAGCACCCTTACTGACACACGCTCCCTACGGGGCAGTAGAGAATGTGACGGTGGGCCACAAGGAACAGTGCATGTGTTACAGCTGTTAAATGTCAGCCTGAGAGGCCCAGGCTGCAGAACCTCCTGCTCAGGAAGTGCTTGTCATAAAGTCACACACCCAACTGGACAACTAGCTGTGATTTAAACTGTAGTCCCCTATGCTCCCTCAAGTATGAAGGGGGAAAAATGTGAAGAAACATTCTCAACACTCATGAATGAGTAGCATAAAGATGTTCACTGCAGCATTTTTTTATACTTAAAAAAATAAAAAAAAAAACTAGATACAACTTAAATGTCCAGTAGTTAAATTATAACATACCTCACCATTTTGCTGGAAGAGCTGGAAAAAGTTTAACAGCTCTCTTGTTCATAAACATTAAGTTATAGAGTATAGTTTTTCTGAACTTCTATCAGAGCCAACAAGGAATTTTCATCTCTAATGAACTCACCTTTCACACAAAGTTGTGCGAGTGTATCTGTAGTACTAAATTCCTGGAAGTATAACTCCTGAGTCAAAGGGCACATGAACTTTATTTCCACACATGTCAAACTGCTCTCCAAAAAGGCTGCATAAATTTACACTCCCAACAACAGGGGAAGCCATCCAAAGCAGTATCAGAGATCCAGGTCAAGTCTAATAAGGGACAAGAGAAGAACTAGACCTTTTCTAACTAAAAGAAAAATACGGGGAAAGCTCTGAGCTTGACCTGAGATGACGTTAAGGGGCACTTAAATAAAATTAAAAAGACACTGATTGGGAAAAAAATGAAACTTTCACGACTATACTCCCTGGGTTCAGTCTTTTTAGTAAAGGGTGATGGACAGGGAGGCCTGGCATGCTGCGATTCATGGGGTCGCAAAGAGTCGGACACAACTGAGCGACTGAACTGAACCCCCACAAAGCCTCTTTATGTTAGCATTTGTTTTAATTTTTCAATTACTTTTATGCAAAGAGTAAAACAACGAACAGTTGTTGTCCTGTTGTTGTTCTTGTTGCCAAATGATTAGAAAGTCGTTGCAACGTAAATTACCAAATCAGCCATCTTTTCCCTCCCCAATTTGAAATGCTGCCTGTGATAAAGACCTACGTACACTGGGGTCTCTTTTTAAGTACTTTCTTCAAATTCATCCTAGAGTGTTTTTACTATCATTTCAGGATATTTCTTAACATCAGAAATAGTTCTGAAAATTGAAAAGCACACTTGCAGGCTTCAAAATGCAAAGCTTTCTTAAAGGCTGCTACTGCTGCTAAGTCGCTTCAGTCGTGTCCGACTCTGTGCGACCCCATAGACGGCAGCCCACCAGGCTCCCCCATCCCTGGGATTCTCCAGGCAAGAACACTGGAGTGGGTTGCCATTGCCTTCTCCAATGCATAAAAGTGAAAGTGAAGTCACTCAGTCGTGTCCGACTCTTTGCAACCCCATGGACTGCAGCCCACCAGGCTCCCCCGTCCATGGGATTTTCCAGGCAAGAATACTGGAGTGGGGTGCCATCGCCTTCTCCTTTTCTTAAAGGACTGATCCCCAAAATAAAGTTTGGAATTCTATTTCTCTCCAAAAAGAAGTTGGCATGACTTATCTCCCCTTTTGTTCATCAAATGCAATACAGATATAACAGAACAGTCAGGAGCCCTGTTAAAATCAGAAACATGTATATTAGCCACCTGACCTTGCACTGGTGTGTGACCATGGGCAGTTACTTAAAATTTCTGATCCTTCACCTTTTCATTTGTAAACAAAGTCCAGAAGTCCATTAATGGTCTCCTTTTTCCCATTTATATTCTCTTATCTCTTTTGCTAAGTATAGGTAATCAAATTTCAAATGGATACACTTTGAGCTAGTAATTTCACTTTGAAGAAATTATTTTGCAAGGAAAAAAAAGAGAGCGTTCTCAATGTATTACTATGAAAAGATGTCTAGGATATACTGACTTTTTTTCATAGTCTGTATACTACGCTCTTTTCCTATGAACTGGGAGAGGACACCACTATACATCCGTGTGTGTGTGCCTGTGTGTACATGCACGTGTCACATAAAGACACTCTGGAAATAATTTTTAAGTGGATGTAAAAGCATTTTATTTTTACTATTTCAGATATATTAAAGGTAGAAAAACACTGACTCTATCTAGATAAGGAGGAAAAAAAACTGATGCCCGCCCCCCAAAAATAATTGCTAATAGTACTAACCAGAAAATGAATGATCTGAATGAGTTCCAAGTATCAGAGGCTGATTCAAATTCTCACATTATATGAAAATGAATAGATCACTGACATTACGGACAAACCCAGGAAAGGAAAATTCTCTGTTTTACTATAATGTTTCTCTTTGCTCTGTTCTAATAAGTTGCCTTTCTAGAATTCTCTAAACTATCTATCTAAAATCTGTCAACAAAATTGTCATTCTCAAAAATTTGCATCATTTTAAAATGAATTCAACTGACAGATTTATATATATATATATATATATATATAGTCTACATAATCTACCATCCATAAGTAGCACATATTTTAGAAATGTAAAGCACAACACAATGGAAAAGAAAGCGGGAAAAGAAAGTAGCCTAAGGACACACGTTGTAAGAGTTTTAACACAAGCTCAGTATCTCAAATTATGTTGTATAAGCAATAGGGAGCCACTCCAAGAATGAAGGATGATATGAAGAAAGTAATGTTCTTGGAGAATGAGAATGAATACAATCTCAAAACCTGGGGGATTATTTTTAATATCAGAAAATTGGAAACAACCCAAATGTCCATCAACTGAAGAATAGATAAACAAAATGCAGTTGGTTATCTCCATACAACGGGATACTATCTAGCCATAAATAAGAATGAAGTATTGATACATGGTACAACACAGAAGAACCCTGAACAGTAGGCTAAGTGAAATAAACCAAACACAAAAGGCCATATATTATATGACTCCACTTATATGAAATGTCCAAAGTAGGCAAATTCACAGAAATAGAAAGTAGGTTGGTGGTTGCCAGGAACTGGAGAAGGAAAATGGGAACAGGCTGCTAATGGGCAAGAGGTTTCTTTTGCGGTGACTAGAATGCTATATGCTTAGACAGTGTGATGGGTGCAAAACTTCAGGAATACACTAAATCCCACTACACTGTATATATTTCAAAAGGGTAAATTTTCTGCTATGTGAATTATATCTCAACAACAACAACAACAACAAAAGCCAGGGGCGGTGATGTAAAAGACTGCAGGCAGGAAAAACAGAAGGCAACTCTATTTGTTTAGTCATGAGGACATAAAAGCCATCAGGTTTCTATTGTTAACCCCAATCTAGGGAGCAGCATTCAGGCAACTGTGCTCCTCCGGAGTAACACTCAGAGGACCCGTAGCAGGGCACAGCCCTGGACTGCGAACGAAGAAATGTAGGCAGAGAGGCAAGAGGACTGCTGACGATTCTTAGTAAATGTCTGAATGTGAAGAGGAAGAAAATAAAACGAAGAAGGAATCTATTTTCTCTTTGGTTTAAAGTGAAACATTCATAAAGAGGAAATTCAACAAAAGTTTAATATTTGTTATCTTTAGATTGAAGAATAAAGGCAATTTGTAGTCTCTTATCCAGACTTTTCCGAATTTTCAACAATGAGATTACCTATATAATGAAGAAAACGTATAAAAATATATTTGGCCTTATAAACAAACAACTTTGTATCTCAACCACAGAAACCATTCTGTAACACTCAAGCCCTAGCTTACTAAAGAGTGAAGCTTCGTTGATGCCAATTTCTTATGGATTCCACATACTACTGTCTCTAACAAGAAAACAAAAAAGAAGTTCATAATCTACATCTGCACTGTTCAGTGAGCACTCGAAACATGGCTAAGCCCACAATGAGATTAGTGTAAGTATAAACTATACACCAGATCACAAAGAATTAGTACTAAAATAAAAATCTAAAACATTTCATTAAGAAGTTTTCAGAGTTTTCATATTGATCACATGTTAAAAACATCATTTTTATAATTATGCTAAATAAAATGTATTATTAAAATTAATGTCACTTGTTTCTTTTTAGTTTCTTTAATATAGCTACTAGATTATTTAAGTTTATATATTTGGCTTACATTACATTTCTATTAGACAATGCTATATTCAATGGCAGCTACATGAGCTTTCTGAAGGCTTCATGAGTCCCTTCTCAATTCCCTCTTTCTCAAAAAAAAGAAGAAATACTTTTCCCAGAGTGTTCCCTACACTGGAAAACACTGCAGACACCAAGCAACATAAAACAAGCAATAATCCCAAGAAGTGACTAGGAGGAAAATCTCTAATGTTTCCTAAAATTCAAATTGTACTATATGAATCTTAAGAAAAACTGAGCTAAGTACATTTTGAGATTCCCTTGAGAGTTAGGACTATCCTGAAAGTTTCAGATATAAATAACAAAGGGAAATGTGTTGGGACTCAGAACTGAGGACTTCCAGTTGAAAACTGCTTCTGTTTATGGTCCTTACAAAGACAGTAAGTAGAAAAGAGGACCAGGGAGCCATGCAAGCACATGCGTGGTTTAGGCGAGCCAAGCATGCTTATGCTGGGAAAAATACCCAAGGAAAGCAGGAGTCAAGAACCCCAGAGTTTCAGTCAGGAAGGTTTGAGGAAAATCATTTTACACTCACAATGAAGGAATAAAACTAAGACCTAATAAAGAAACTATTTCTCTAACAACGAGAGGGATCCAAAGAAAACACAAAAAGTAAGAATCAGATCAGATCAGATCAGATCAGTCGTGTCTGACTCTTTGCGACCCCATGAATCGCAGCACGCCAGGCCTCCCTGTCCATCACCAACTCCCGGAGTTTACTCAGACTCACGTCCATCGAGTCAGTGATGCCATCCAGCCATCTCATCCTCTGTCGTCCCCTTCTCCTGCCCCCAATCCCTCCCAGCATCAAAGTCTTTTCCAGTGAGTCAACTCTTCACATGAGGTGGCCAAAGTACTGGAGTTTCAGCTTTAGCATCATTCCTTCCAAAGAAATCCCAGGGCTGATCTCCTTCAGAATTGACTGGTTTCTCTAAATTCTTTTTTTTCTCACTGCTTAAAATACCAGAAAATGCTAACTAATCTACACTAACAAAAAAACAGATCAGAGACTGCCTGGGGCTGACTTTTTGAGGCTGATGGAAGCATCTTAACTGATAATGGCTTCATATATACACTTGTCAAAATCCATCTAATGAAACACTTTAAATGGATACAGTTCACTGTACATATTATACCTCAATAAAGCTGATTGAAAATATACAGGAAATGAAAAGAAGCAATCGCCATTTGCCCTGCGGCAATCACAATGTAAGTGCCATTCCCTGTGCATGTGGAAATTCAGTCATGACAGTTTCTACCATCCTAATTTTTACTCAATTCTATGTACTTTTGGTACACACATGTCAAGTTTACTTCCCAGTTTTAAATATCCCCTAAAAGACTACACTGATTCAGCTTCCCTGGTGGCCGAATGGTAAATAATCCACCTGCCAAAGCAGGAGATGCGGGTTCCACCCTTGCATGGGGAAGATCCCCTGGAGAAGACGGCAACCCACTCCAGCATTCTTGCCTGAAAAGTCCCATGGACAGAGGAGCCTGGTGGGCTACAGTCCCTGGAGTCACAAAGTGTAAGACATGACTTAGCAAATAGACAACAACAACAAACAATGATTCAGCATTAAAACAAAAAAATTATGCTTGCAAAAAAGAGCAGAAACACAGCAATGGGGGTTAAATTTGACATTCACGAAACAAGTATTTTTGCTGAGAAGAAAGACCAGAGTACCACTTTTTTTTTAACAAGGCCACATCCAAGTACTAATGCATTGTATCATATTTTAAGCTAGCATTTTCTTCTTAGTTTTACATAAAATAACAATTTGCCTTATAATTTATCACATGGTAGCAAGAATTCTAAGATGCCCCCAAGATTCTAACATGTTGGTATACACATGTTTTCAAAGTTATTGAACCAAGTGAAGTGAAGTGGCTCAGTCGTGTTGCACTCTTTGCGACCCCATGTACTATAGCCCACCAGGCTCCTCCATCCATGGGATTTTCCAGGCAAGAGTACTGGAGTGGGTTGCCATTGCCTTCTTCAGGGGATCTTCCTGACCCAGGGATTGAACCCAGGTCTCCCATATTGTAGG
Source organism: Bos indicus x Bos taurus (assembly GCF_003369695.1). Lineage (NCBI taxonomy): Eukaryota > Metazoa > Chordata > Mammalia > Artiodactyla > Bovidae > Bos > Bos indicus x Bos taurus. Next base: position 67,496,303 of record NC_040092.1, read on the forward strand.
CAGACGCTTTACCCTCTGAGCCACCAGGGAAGCCCAAATATTGATCTAAATACTGTTGAGAAGAGATGTAATTAAATTCCTAATCAGTTCACTTTAAATTACTGGGATTATTGTAGTAGGTCTGACCTATTGATGTCTTTCATCAGTTCTAAAAAGAAAGCAGAAAGTGTCTTCTACTATCCTTAAAGTACTGAGCTGCCCATACAGAAAACCGCATGGTGAGAACCCAAGGGTGACCTCCAGGAGCCCCTGGTGGACTGAGAGGTCCATGACAGGCAGACAGCGAGAAAACAGGGGCACCATTCCTACAAATGCAAGGAAACGAATTCTGCAAACTACCAGTGAGCCTGGATGAGGACCCTGAGCCTCAGAGAAGACCACAGCTCTGGCTGACAGCTTGATTTAAGTCTAGTAAGACCCTGAGGATAGAACCCAGCTAAACTATGCAGACTTCTCACCAAGAGAAACTATTAAACTGCTAAAAGTTGTGGTAATCTGCAATGCAGCAATGGAAAACCAATACAAATGCCTTCTTATTTTAAGGAATAGTTTACATTATTTGTCGTAAAGATTGCTAATCTGTTTCTATCATCAGAACAGTGTCTTGTATTTCACATTATTATGAGTGTTATTATTCAACTTCACAAGTCAGTAGGATGAGGTAATACTATACGAGCAAAACTTTACAGACAAAAAAAAACTTTATAACAAGAATTTATTTCCGTCATCAACTGGGCACACAATTTAGTATATTTGCTTCTGTCTCTCTAAACCAATGACATACCATAAATAAGTAAATATCTCAGTCCTTATCCATTTATAAAGGAATGAAAGTAAAGTTGAATTTGTGGTGATTAAAAACTAATCTTAAGATGTAGCAAGGCCATATCATTTGGGACAACCATCTAATTTCTAAGAACCTCAGGGAACTCAGCTATCAAAAAAAAAAAAAAAGACTAACAGAAACCTAAACAAAGTCTGCCGGCTAATTAATAGAAGACAAATATACACACTTGCATAAATGGACGGTAACACACGCTCTGCCAACCTTACGCAGTGTAGGGTACTTAATTAAATGCCACTGAAAACAGCCTGTACCGCTACAGATCTCACTGTGTGCCAGGCCCTGCTCTATAAATAGTATACAAGAAATACATGTACAGACAATACATATAATATAGAATAGTGAACCACTACTAGCATCCAATTAAAATGCATAAATTAATAAAAAACAAAACAAAAGAACAGTGATCAGGATCCCAGGCTGTAGAACCAGAGTGCCTAGATACAATCCCGGCTCCACTACTAATTAAAGGTGAGTTCTTGAGCGTGTTTTACTTCTTAGGGCCAAATACGGACATTAACAACACTTAACCTCAGTGGCGGAGAAGGCAATGGCACCCCACTCCAGCACTCCTGCCTGGAAAATGCCATGGACGGAGGAGCCTGGTGGGCTGCAGTCCATGGGGTCGCGAAGGGTCGGACACGACTGAGCGACTTCACTTTCACTTTTCACTTTCCTGCACTGGAGAAGGAAATGGCAACCCACTCCAGTGTTCTTGCCTGGAGAATTCCAGGGACGGGGGAGCCTGGTGGGCTGCCGTCTAGAGGGTCGAACAGAGTCGGACACGACTGAAGCGACTCAGCAGCAGCAGCAGCCTCAGTGGGCGACAGTGACGACAGAATGAGTTAACATACACAAGGAACACAGAAGAGCGCCTGGCACACATTAAGCACCCAAATGCTGACATCGATATTATTTTCATAATAATATCATATTATTATAGCAGTTACATCTACAAGCAGCAAACTGTGTATTTGACAAGGATACTGCTGTCCCCCTGTGGTGACTTCTAGTTTTATTTAACTGTATGAGTCTGCCAGGGCATGGTTTAAAATTATTACTGTATTTTTTGGGCTCTTCCCTGGTGGCTCAGTGGTAAAGAATCTGCCTACCAATGCAGGGGACGGGGGTGTTTGATTCCTGGGTTGGGAAGATCCCCTTAGAAGGAAGTGGCAACTCACTCCAGTATTCCTCCCTGGAGAATCCCATGGACGGAGGACACTGGTGGGCTACAGAACAAAGGGCTGCAAAAGAGCCCGACATGACCCAGCAACTAAACAACAAGTAGCAACTGCAGTTTGTAACCTTAATGACATGTTTACAGGTTCAAGTATTATGTCTGCTCCTGTGTTAAATGCTAGTTGAAACTTAAATGGAAACATTAAAAACTGACATTGTAGGGCTTCCCTGGTGGCTCAATGGTAAAGAGTCAGCCTCCCAATGCAGGAGACATGGGTTCAGTCCCTGGTTCCAGAAGATCCCACATGTACCACAACCACTGAGCCTGTGCTCTGGGGCCCGGGAACCAGAACTCCTGAGCGCACACACCATACCTAGAGAGTAGACCCTGCTCGCCTCAACTAGAGAAAAGCCTGAGCAGCAGTGAAGACCAGCACGGCCATCAGTCAATCAATCAAAAGGAAAAAAAACTAACATTTGGGGGCTTTCCTTTGCAAAATAGCTTTGCAGCCACAAAATCAGCATCACCTAGAGGTCTGTTAGAAACGCTCAGTCCCAGAAGACCCAGTGCATTTGGCCAAAATAGTTTATGTTTCTTTTCATGGAGAGGATAACGTTTGAGGCTTATTTTTTTCTTAATACTCAGTACTTCCTTTTCTGTGCCTTTAAGGTTCCTGGATGCTATTCAGTCTTTTCAAAGCAGGTACAACACTATTTTTCAGGATATTTTAAAGAGAATAACACATTATTTAGGCCACAGAAGTCTTTCAAACAATATTTTACACAAACCAGATACTAAAATGCAATATTCAAATCCAAATAAATACTGGTTTATACAGCTAATGTTGTTGCTTTATAATCAAAAAATGGTAGAAATCACCAAGGAGTGGGATCAGGTCACAACTGCAACATGAAAAACTGATTTTGGGACATCCTGGTGGCACAGTGGATAACAATCTGCCTGCCAGGGACACGGGTTTGCTGCTTGGCCCAGGAAGATTCCACATGCCAAGGAGCAATTAAGCCCATGTGTCACAACCGCTGAGCCTTCGCTCTCGAGCCCATGCTTCGCAACAAGAGAAGCCGTCGCAATGAGAAGACTAAGCACTGCAACTAGCAAGTAGCCCGCATGTAGCAATCAAGATCTGGTGCAACCAAAAACAAACAAATAATAACCTTTTCTTTTAATTGATGTCTACAACTGGGTACTTATGTCCCTTGTGGCTCACAGGGTAAAGCGTCTGCCTACAATGCAGGAGACCCAGGTTCAATCCCTGGGTAGGGAAGATCTCCTGGAGAAGGAAATGGCAACCCACTCCAGCATTCTTGCCTGGAAAATGCCATGGACAGAGAAGCCTGGTAGGCTACAGTCCATGGGGTCACAAAAAGTTGGACACGACTGAGTGACTTCACTTTCACTTTCAATTAAGGTTACAAGATCAAGGCCTTAATCTGTGTATTCAGGGTCTTGAACTTTTAAAAATTAGTATAATGATAATGCAGAGAAGGCAATAGCACCCCACTCCAGTATTCCTGCCTGGAAAACCCCATGGATGGAGGGAGGAGCCTGGTGGGCTGCAGTCCATGGGGTCTCGAAGAGTCGGACATGACTGAGCGACTTCACTCTCACTTTTCACTTTCATGCATTGGAGAAGGAAATAGCAACCCACTCCAGTGTTCTTGCCTGGAGAATCCCAGGGACGGGGGAGCCTGGTGGGCTGCCATCTATGGGGTCGCACAGAGTTTGACACGACTGAAGTGACTTAGCAGCATAATGATAATGATTCATTAGTAAAATAATACAGTGGTTCTCAAAGTTTGGTCCCTCGATCAATAGTATCACTTATGAACTTGTAAGAATTATTTATTACATTCCTGGGTCTCACCCCAGACTTACTGACTCAAATACTAGATTTGGGGACCAGCAATTTATAGTTTAACAAGCCTTCCAGGTAATCCTGATGCACGCTAAATTTAGGAACTCCAACAGTGGTTCTGGTAATAAGTTTTTCATCACTAGCTTGAATTCAGTTCCACCTGATCAAGTGTGAAGACGTATGAATGTTGGAAATAGGACACTAAAATACTGAAACCCAACCTTTACGCCTGGAGACAAGTGCACCTATGACCAAGCCCACGAATTACAAAGAAACTATGTGATTTACAGCTGATGTAGTTCAAAGTTATTGCACATTTACTTGACTATCTACTATGCATGGTTGCAGGGTTATTTATAAAGTTTGTATAACTTTAAACTTTTTACAAAACAGCATTTTTTATAATTATGCAAGCTTGCAAAGTGAAAATAAAGCTTGTTTGTCTGAAAAACAGAAAGAAAGTCAACCTGTGGTAGATAATGTGAAAGGAGAAGGCAATGGCACCCCACTCCAGTACTCTTGCCTGGGGAATCCCATGGACAGAGGAGCCTGGTAGGCTACAGTCCATGGGGTCGCGAAGAGTCGGACACAACTGAGCAACTTTCCTTTCACTTTCACTAATGAGCCTAAGATCTTAAATCCTAAAATCTTGACATGATTATCTGATTCCCTGTATTCCAACCCTAAATTATTTTTTTAATTTTATTTTTAGTTAGAGGATTATTACTTTAAATATTGTGATGGTTTCCAACATAGATTCAACACGAATTAGCCACATGCATACACATATGCCCTTCCCTCTCAACCCTAAATTCATATTTACCAGAACTCAATTTCACTCAGGCATTTTTAATGGAACATAATTCAGTACACTGCTCTTAAGTGTTTACATGTAATTTTTGATAAAATTTTACAAAGCACTGAATTATATAATTCTGAAAGGAGCAAAGTTCAAATATATGTAACTATGGTTACAAATACAGTATTTAAAACACAGTCAAGAGAAAAGAGAAATTCTTTTAGGAAACTTTTTTAAGACCAATATCCAGGTTTAGCTCTTTTTAAGGTAAAAAAATAAAATTTAAAAGTATTTAACTTCCGTAATGAGTAAAAACAGCACACAGATGTCAAGACTGTGCTCCCACTATACTGATTAAATGTAACACATCTCTAAATAAACTAACTGGGTAAGGAACATTCCTGTACATAGTATGAGAAGGAAGGAGAAAGTTATTTTTTTTTAAGTAACAAACTATCTCAGGAAACAAAAACTTTAAGAAACCACATAAAAATAAACTAGATATCAACTTAAATAATTTATATGTTAGAGATTAGGAAGTGTTGACTCTCAAATTATCTGCTATACCTTCCAGGCATACTAAATCAAAAGTTTTCAAGTCCTAAACAACATAATTTTGAGGCTCATCCCCTAAACAAGACTCTCTTTCAAAAGATTTAACTCTTAACTACAAAACACATTTTACACATAGAAAAAAACTAAGAATCACTTTGCTCCACGATATTTTTAGATTTTACCTATATTGATATCTCCTTCTGCTAAAGTTGTATCTAAGACACCTGCCCTGATGGTAATACCAAGACAAGATTAAACTTAATAAAAGAGGCAGGTTAAGGCAAGCTACTTAAATCACAAGTTTAAATTCTATAATTATTTTGTATAAGGAACATAAACCTGGGAATTGCTTCTCCACGAGTCTATCTGGCTCCTTCCTTCCAACATCTGTACAGGCTGAAATCCCATGACCTTCACCTCCTACCTCAGCACTGCCAGTCACTCCTCCGCTGAAACTCACAAGGCTGCGTCACAGCAATTAGAAGCAGAGGCCACAGAGCTGATGGATCTGGATTTGAAACCCAGGTCTGCAAGTTCAAATTGCTAGCTATATGTTCTTAGAAAATGTTGTGAAGCTGTTTCTTCTGTCATGAAACTGGCTTATTACTACCCATGCATAGGGACTGTTGTGAGGAATAAATTTAAAAAGCAGTAAAAATCCTTGGCACAGTGCCTGACATATAGCACACATTCAGTAAATGGTAACAATGATAATCAAAACAATGACTGTCAACAGAAAGACAAATACCACATGCTATCACTTACATATGGAATCTAAAACATGACACAAATGAACTTATCTACTAAAGAGACAGACTCACAGACATAGATATCAGACGTGCGGAGGCGGCGGGAGAGGGGATGCACTCAAAGCTCAGTGTTGGTAGATGTAAACTACTGCATACAGAACAGAAAAACAATCAGGTCCTACTGTACAGGGAAATATAGTCAATATCTTGTAATAAACCACAATGGAAAAGAACATGAAAAAATAAATATATACATACATGCATAACTGAATCACGTTGCTGCACAGCAGAAATTAACACAACATTGTAAACCAACTAAACTTGAAGAGAGTAAAACAACACAGGTGACAAAATAATATTCTTTTCATGTAGAGCCTATTAAAAATCTTCCCAGTTGATTTTTCTCTCTTCCACTCATTTTTAACTTAATATACACCTACTAGGCTGTATAAATTGCCAATATCCATTGGATCATAGAAAAAGAGAATTACAGAAAAATATCTACTTCTGCTTCACTGACTACGCTAAAGCCTTTGACTCTGTGGATCACAACAAGCTGTGAAAAATTCTTTAAAAGATGGGAATACCAGACTACCTTACCTGTCTGCCATGAAACCTAAATGCAGGTCAGGAAGTAACAGTTACAACCCAACACAGAACAAAGGACTGGTTCCAAATTGGGAAAGATGTGTGTCAAGGCCGTATATTGTTACCCTGCTTATTTAACTTACATGCACAGTACATCATGCGAAATGCTGGGCTGGATGAAGCACAATCTGGGATCAACATTGCCAGGAGAAATATCAATAACCTGAGATATGCAGATGAAACCACCCTCATGGCAGAAAAAGAAAAGCTAAAGAGCCTCTTGATGAAAGTGAAAGAGGAGAGTGAAAAAGCTGGTTTAAAACTCAACATTCAAAAAAAATGAAGATCATGGCACCCAGTCCCATCAGTTTAGTGCAGTCGCTCAGTCGTGTCTGACTCTTTGCAACCCTATGAATCGCGGCACACCAGGCCTCCCTGTCCATCACCAACTCCCGGAGTTCACTCAGACTCAAGTCCATCGAGTTGGTGGTGCCATCCAGCCATCTCATCCTCTGTCATCCCCTTTTCCTCCTGTCCCCAATCCCTCCCAACATCAAAGTCTCTTCCAGTGAGTCAACTCTTTGTGTGAGGTGGCCAAAGTACTGGAGTTTCAGCTTTAGCATCATTCCTTCCAAAGAAATCCCAGGGCTGATCTCCTTCAGAATGGACTGGTTGGATCTCCTTGCAGTCCAAGGGACTCTCAAGAGTCTTCTCCAACACCACAGTTCAAAAACATCAATTCTTCAGTGCTCAGCTTTCTTCACAGTCCAACTCTCACATCCATACATGACCACTGGAAAAACCATAGCCTTGACTAGACTGACCTTTGTTGGCAAAGTAACGTCTCTGCTTTTCAATATGCTATCTAGGTTGGTCATAACTTTCCTTCCAAGGAGTAAGCATCTTTTAATTTCATGGCTGCAGTCACCATCTGCAGTGATTTTGGAGCCCCCCAAAATAAAGTCTGACACTGTTTCCACTGTTTCCCCATCTATTTCCCATGAAGTGATGGGACCAGATGCCATGATCTTCGTTTTCTGAATGTTGAGCTTTAAGCCCATCACTTCATGGCAAATACAGGAGAAAACAATGGAAACAGTGACGGATTGTTTTCATGGGCTCAAAAATTACTGCAGATGGTGACTGCAGCCATGAAATTAAAAGACGTTTGCTCCTTGGAAGAAAAGTTACGACAAACTTAGAAAGCTTATTAAAAAGCAGAGATATTATTTTGCTAACAAAGGTCCGTACAGTCAAAGCTATGGTTTTTTTCAGTCGTCACGTATGGATGTGAGAAAGTTAGTTGCTCAGTAGTGTCTGACTCTTTGCGACTGCGTGGACTGTAGCCTGCCAGGCTCCCCTGTTAACGGAATTCTTCAGAGAAGAATACTTAAATGGGTTGCCATTTCCTTCTCCAGGGGATTTGCCCAACCCAGGGACCGAACCATTTGAGCCACCACAGAATCCCAAATGGATGTGAGAGCTGTACCATAAAGAAGGACGAGCACCAAAGAACTGATGCTTTTGAACTGTGGTGTAGGAGAAGACTCTTGAGAGTCCCTTGGACTTCGAGGAGATCCAATCAGTCCATCCTAAAGGAAATCAGTCCTGAATATTCATTGGAAGGACTGATGCTGAAGCCAAAACTCCAATACTTTGGCCAGAGCTGACTCATCAGAAAAGACCCTGATGCTGGGAAAGATTGAAGGTGGGAAGAGAAGGGGACGACAGAGGATGAGATGGTTAGATGGCATTACTGACTCAATGAACATGAGTTTGAGCAAACTCCAAAGGCTGGCGTGCTGCAGTCCATGGGGTTGCAAAGAGTCCAACACAACTGAGTGACTGAGCACACACGTGGCAGCCAATGTTAGGTAGGCATTTAGGGGGAGGAGATACTTCTTGGATCCTGTGTGGATCACAATAAACTGTGGAAAATTCTTCAAGAGATGGGAACACCAAACCACCTGACCTGCCTCTTGAGAAACCTATATGCAGGTCAGGAAGCAACCGTTAGAACTGGACATGGAACAACAGACTGGTTCCAAATAGGAAAAGGAGTACGTCAAGGCTGTATATTGTCACCCTGCTTAGTTAACTTCTATGCAGAGTACATCATGAGAAACTCTGGGCTGGAAGGAGCACAAGTTGGAATCAAGATTGCCAGGAGAAATATCAATAACCTCAGATATGCAGATGACACCACCCTTATGGCAGAAAGTAAAGAACTAAAGAGCCTCTTGATGAAAGTGAAAGAGGAGAGTGCAAAAGTTGGCTTAAAGCTCAACATTCAGAAAACGAAGATCATGGCATCTGGTCCCATCACTTCATGGCAGATAGATGGGGAAACAGTGGAAACAGTGTCAGACTTTATTTTGGGGGGCTCCAAAATCACTGCAGATGGTGACTGCAGCCATGAAATTAAAAGATGCTTACTTCTTGGAAGGAAAGTTATGACCAACCTAGATAGCATATTGAAAAGCAGAGACATTACTTTGCCAACAAAGGTCAGTCTAGTCAAGGCTATGGTTTTTCCAGTGGTCATGTATGGATGTGAGAGTTGGACTGTGAAGAAGGCTGAGCACTGAAGAATTGATGCTTTTGAACTGTGGTGTTGGAGAAGACTCTTGAGAGTCCCTTGGACTGCAAGGAGATCCAACCAGTCCATTCTAAAGGAGATCAGCCCTGGGATTTCTTTGGAAGGAATGATGCTAAAGCTGAAACTCCAGTACTTTGGCCACCTCACACAAAGAGTTGACTCACTGGAAGAGACTTTGATGTTGGGAGGGATTGGGGACAGGAGGAAAAGGGGATGACAGAGGATGAGATGGCTGGATGGCATCACTGACTCGATGGACGTGAGTCTGAGTAAACTCCGGGAGTTGGTGATGGACAGGGAGGCCTGGCGTGCTGCGATTCATGGGGTCGCAAAGAGTTGGACACAACTGAGCAACTGAACTGAACTGATACTTCTTGAAAAATGAGGAAGAAAGAATCCTTGTCCTCAAAGAACTGACCAACCAGGAAAATAGAAATAACTATGTTAAGTGCTATAAAAGCCACATAGATACCATGGGTAACCAGAAGAAAAAACATCTTGTCACACTAACCAGGACAGGTTTCCTAGAAGAGAGGGTAGTTCAGTCTTAGATAAGTGTTCACAGATGAAATGAAAATAATACTCCAAGCAGAGAAAATAGGAAGATGCAGAGACACTCATAAAAGTATATACACATGTACACATACACAACACGCAAAATGCATAAATATATACACTGCACACAATATCAGTTTTTAGTTACAAGTGAAGGAAGTCAGTATTTATACAGAATCTAACTAGCAAAGTACCTTATACTACAAAGATAATAAACAAAAGAGAAACTGCTTAATGATAAAGCAAGATTTCCCAACCTTGGCCCCACTGACCTTTCGGACCAGATAATCCTCAGTTGCAGGGTGCTGTCCTGCACCATGACTACACCTGGCCTCGACCCACTGGATACTACAGCACCCCCTCACACACGCCTCCCTGGCTGTGATCACCACAAACAACATCTAGATATTGCCAAATGTTCCCTGAGGCTACTGCTATGTGCTAAGCAGTGTTCTATGCTTCTCATCTATTATCTCATTTAACCTAACAACATAGTATCAGTGAGGTAGTTTTTATTTTCTCCATCTTACAAATGAAGAAACTGAGGCCGAGGGTTAAAAAGCTTGCCAAAAAATCACACAGCCAGCCTGCATGGAACCCTACACAGAGCTCCGGTCCCTACTATAAGCACCATTCCGTTGTCTCTTATTCACGTTTCAGCCTTTTTCATCTGATACTTGAAAATATTATCTGGAAGTAAAAACTATAATAATCCACACAAGTGTAAGTTAAATAAAAAGACTCAACCTCAACTCAGGACAAATTAACAAGTATTTTTAAGCACTAACTGTATGTATGCCCAGTACCAACTTTAGGAACTAGATATGTGCTATTAGGGTGCTCCTGCCACAAAGCCTCTGAAGCACAGCAACAGGAGCAAACACCAAAGACCCACAGGTGAAGACCCGCAGGGCTGGTCAGTGGAGGCTCAGACATAGGAGGCCAAACACCGAATTTCACAGGATGAGAGACGGGTCATCTGCTCTGCTTTTACGTATTCTGTACCCTTCAACCAGAATGTAAGCCTCAAGAGGGCACGGATTATAATGTTCTGTTCACTTAGATCAATGCCTGGCACAGTAAGTGTTCAATGAACATCACTGCTGAATAAAAGCAGTATTCAAAGGAGTGACATATTCAAAAACAAAGGTCACAAGGGCCTTGAGCAACACAAAAATAACAATAATAGTATAATATTTATTACTCTTGCAATAATGACCATTTATTGAGCACTAACTCTGAGCCAGACACTGTGATCCATTATCTTAACCCTCTTAACCTCTAAGAGAGAGGTACTATTATCATCATCTCAGTCTTACAGGTTCACATACTGAACAAATAACTTGCCCAAGGTCACAAAGCAGCTCAGATGGAACCTGGGGCTGTTAACTCCAAGGCCTACCTCTCAGCTGCTCTGTCACATACAGAGAATCACAAATACCCTTCTTAGGCAAAGCTAGGGAAATGCGGCCAATGAGGGGAATGTGGTCCATGAGGAAAAACAATGAAACAGAACAAAAAGGAAACTCCAACACACTCAAAAACTGTATGTCCGCCCCTCCTCGAGCAGGTACTATGGAAATTTTCCCACCCTAGAATACACAGATTATCCCACACAGATTAAGACTCCAATGGTTTAAATAATCCAGATGTTGAAAAACTAGGAACTAGAGTCAAGCATCTAATCGACATTTCAAAGGGTGGTAGATAACAAGTGGTAACACCCCATGTCCACAACCCAGAGAAATAACAGGGTGTGGCCTCTGACTAAGGCTCATCTCAACAAGTCCTGGGCCTTCTCCCCAACCTGCTGCTTCGTTCCCTCCTTCACTGGGTGTCTCCCCTCCTCTGCACATCCCATCTCTCCTCTCCTCCTAACAGGCCTTTACAAAACTTGGAAATCTTTTGTTTCCTACTCTAAATTTCTAATATAGTGAGTTAAAATTTCCATATTTCTCTAATTAAAAAAAAGCCTACCTATGTAATATTCAGGTAGAAAAAAATGTTCCCCATTTATTACAGCTGCATTCCAAAGGTTATATTATCAAAGTCACCCCATCAATGAAGAGACCACCAATCATGCAAAAGAAAGCTAATGACCCATGTATTTATTTAAATAGCCTCTGATATTACAGACATAATAAACAAACAGGAAGAAATTAAACTCACTAGAAAGACTATGCTCTTCTCCCACCTATCCAGTAACCTATTCATAACCATAATTCTTTCTGAAAATGTCTAAAATGGAAAGAAGCATAACTCCAGAATTAAAACTCCAATTGCAACCACCAAAGAAAAATATTTAAGAGATTGAATTTGTTTAAAAATTAAAATACTCGTTAAATTACTTAACCAGAGATCCACTAATATATGTCAATCTAATTTCTGCATGAGAACGAGGACAACAGTTGGCAAGAAAAACAGTGCTAAGGAACGTATCTCAGTCTTTTCTTTCTGCCTTCAGATTGTTTTCATACACTTATCTTAAACATACAGTTCTATTAAATAAACAAACTATGAAGATATAGGCAAACTGTTCTCAAAGTAGAAATACTTTCCAAATACAAAAAACTATCAAGAAGCATTTATTTCTTGAACTGGCCAATAGAAGAGTGATTCTGCCAAGTAAAGGAAAAGTTATTTCTGAAAGCTGATCCTGCATTTAATAAATATTAAGCATGAAAAAGGAATATCCCTTCCTCCCTCTCATCATTTTAGAAAAAGAAGAAAGCTAAAAATTTAGTTAAAACAAAATCACCTAAATAAAATTCCTTCCATCTTAATTTGAGATGTACTGATACAAATAAAACTTATTAAATTTCATGATTTTTTCAAAGTTTTTTATTCTCAAGTGTTAGAGATGGACAATTAAATGGCTTGATAACCCAATTACATACTGCTATTTCTAAATGGACAATATAAACCATAGTCACTTTCAGACATAATCAATAAATTATTCCAAAAAGAGTCCTTTCTAATCTAAGCACTATTGAGGTCTTTAGGGATAAATTCAAGTTCTAGTTATGTTTAAATAAGTCTTTCTTTTCTATAAATAATAAGCACAGCAGTTCTGCCATTTCTTTAAGATTTTTTTAAATAAAAATGTTAATGAATCATACACTGTTTCAGAGGCTTTTGAAAACACTGCAGAATTACTTTAGAATAATTTGTTAAACTCAAGGCTGAATTTACGTGTTGGGCAATATAAAGCCTGACATTAGCCTTCTGTCTATGTTATACTTTAAAAGATCTTTACCTTTTATCTTTTATACTTTAAAAGATAGTAAGTTAACAGTCATGGGTCATCTTACTATATGCCAGGCACTGGAAGAGCTTCGCATATGTTTTACATTATCCCATTTAATCCTAACAACAACCCTGTGTAAGACACATCCCCATCAACAGGTGATGAAGTCGATAGCAAAAGGCTAAGTAGCTTGTCCTAGGCCACAAAGGTAAGGAAAGTATTGCCTAACTAACAGGGCTTCTGCTTCCAGAGCATCAATGTTTTTTATGAGAGAAATGAGAAATTAGCAACATGTTGTGTGTTCCAGGTATGTATAATAGTTTCTACCATTAGACAGTTCTAAGTTACCCACCATTGTAAGTGGTGCTGGAGAAGACTCTTGAGAATCCCTTGGACTGCAAGGAGATCAAGCCACTCAATCCAAGAGGAAATCAACCTTGAATATTCATTGGAAAGACTGATGCTGAAGCTCCAATACTTTGGCCAGCTGATGCAAAGAGCTGACTCATTGGAAAAGACCCTGATGCTGGGAAAGATTGAAGGCGGGAGGACAAGGGGACGACAGAGGATGAGATGGTTGGATGGCATCACTGACTCAACGGTCATGAGTTTGAGCAAGCTCCAGGAGATGACAGAGGAAAGGAGGACCAGCGTGCTGCAGTTCGTGGGGCCGCAGAGAGTTGGACAAGACTGAGCGGCTGAACAACAATGTTAGTGGGGCAAGTCCTTCTCAGACCTAGAGATGTTGTGCAAAGGTCTATTACTACCCGCTAACTGCCTAAAAAGCATGCCATCCTAAAAGTCTCACTAAGATACATACTTTCTTCTAAAAACAAACCAGCAATTTGTTTTGACACTTCCCATCTGGCCTAACATATATTGATGGGTTCAGGATCTTGTCCTATGGTGAATCTCTCAGAAGAACGCCCAAGTGACATTAAAAATACTTTGCACCACTATCTTTTTAATAGGTCCTAAATTCCACAGCAGCCATGAAGGAGCATCTAGCATGACTCGTGTGCACACAGACACACACACAGCTCATGCAACCTCCTGCCTAAAGCCACCAGATTTCCAGTAGCTAACCTTCAGCTGGAAAAACAGGGCGGAGGCGAAACAGCAAAGCAACAGAAACTGCACAGTATCTGACTGAGCTACAATCCATCCCTTAGGTGAAGGGGAAGAGAGCAAAAAGACAAGATACCAAGCAATAACATCTGTTGCATTTTGTTCATTACTTTTCAACATCCAACATCGCAGGATAATACAACACAAACATGTTTTCTTCTATTAGCTTACAGTTTTAGAGAAATCAGTTGTTACTCAAAACTTTTTAAGGGAACATTTTAGAAAAACTGCTATACATTCTGTCACTCAATATCCAAATCAAGCACAGATATTCCCTCAAGTATTTCGCAATTCTGATGACAGACTAGGACGAACTGCTAACTATACATGTGTGTAAAAGTGTAATTATTAGAAAATATATATCCCATAGTGTTCAGAAAACGTCCAGCAGATTTAGAAAACACTCTAAACCTGTTGTAAAAGGGATGAGGATACAGTATCAATGAGGTATCACAAGAAAGTAGCCAAAATCTACTACACTGAGGCATCAGACAGACTGGCTTGCCACTGGGTAGGGAAAAGACACAAAGTAGAAATGTTTAACAGCAGGAGTCCATTATTTGGAAACAACTTTACTCATCTGTTGGTAATGACAATTCAGCTACAAGTTAAAAAAAAAAATTATACACCTCTCTTCCCTAGTCCACTGAAAGTGTCACCAATATAGAATATTTCTATTTGGAATATTTGCAGATAGGAGACAGACACCTTGTGTCTTTTAAACTGCCACTAATCCTTAAGCTTGAAATAAAAGGAAGACTTGAAAAGAGCAAAGAAACAATCCTCTCCTAATGAATGAGAAAGCAAGGTCACAGTAACCTTCTTTCTAAAAGGTATACTAAAATTGTCAGGCTGTGTAAAATTGTCAGACTCCTTTTTTAAAAGAAGAGGAACTGAAGTTATCAATTACATGTAGAAACATTATGTAAAGTAAAAGCAGGTTTGAAACTAAAAAGTGGTCACTACTGCAAGAATAATCCCTTCCCCTGCCTGAGATAAATAAGTCCTATGAAACCAGGGTAAAAATATACCACCATCCAATATTAACAAATGAAACAAAAGTTTTGATATTAGCTATGATGCAACATTGAACAAAATGAACTGTCCTTTCTAAACAACACATTTGAGATTTATTTGTTGGGTGAATCTATAACCCATGCTACATTTAACCTTAAGAACACAGCAAAACTTTTTAAAGTACACAATTAAGTGATTTAAGTGATCAGTTAAGATCTAATACTTGAAATTAACAAAAATTGTGGAGCCAGTAATTCTACCCACTGAAGGGCATTGCAAAAAGATCACCAAAGCTTTAAGAAACAGAAGGGTCAAACTTTAAGGATCTTAAGGTTTGATTAGCACTTTCACCTGATTCAAACAAACCATGAACAATTCTAATTTTACATCTAAAGTAAATGCTCTACAGCTTATTTTCAGAACCTTTCAAAATTATACTCACAAGTTTCTTCAAAGATACTTCAGAGATGCTTCTGGCCCCGATACACAGCCAGTATATCACCATATGGCACCTTATATGCTATGGTGTCTTTGAATGAGAAATTCAGCAGTCCCTACTCTTTGGTTGCATCCCTTTACAGATGGCATTGCCTCCACTCCTCAGCCCATAGGTTTCATCACTGTGGAGGCAAAAGGACCTTTGAATAGAAGACTCTGCAGGATCGTTTTAAGACAGCCTCCAGGAAATACATCCCATTGAGAAAGCAGAGACCAGCTAAAATAGCCAGTCCCAGCTCTGTAGTGGAAGGAAGCTCACACATGTCAGTGGGCTTGGCAGTGTTTTAGACCAGGGATCCCTAAACTACCAGCCAAACCCAGTCTACCTGGTTTTTATGTGTATGGTTTTATTAGAACACAGTCACACACATTCACTTACATACTGTCTGTGGCTGCGTTCACACTTCAACAGCAGAACTGAATCTTTGCAACAGAGCCCATGTGGTTCACAAAATCTAAACTATTTACTAACTGGCCCTTCACAAAGAAAAGTTTGCCAACCCCTCCTCTGCACAATGAGATGCTGGAGGGAAACACAAGGTTTCTCCAAGAACCACCTTCAAGTATGCGAATTGGGCTGCTGCTAACTACATGTGGGCTTGGGATCACCCAATGTTTAAACACACACACACACAACTCTTTTATTCATCCCAAATGAGTCCCAAAGTTGCTAAGGCAGAGCACACTCGCTACTACAAGCCCCATCTTCCCCACTGTCTTTACTAGTAGATCAAGTCAACCCAAAAAGGCCCTTTAAAGTTCATCAAAACACGACTTCACCTGCAGAAAAAATGTGGAAACTAGAGGGTGAGAGGAGAAGGCAATGGCAACCCACTCCAGTACTCTCGCCTGGCAAATCCCATGGACGGAGGAGCCTGGTGGGCTGCAGTCCATGGGGTCGCTACGAGTCGGACACGACTGAGTGACTTCACTTTCACTTTTCACTTTCATGCATTGGAGAAGGAAATGGCAACCCACTCCAGTGTTCTTGCCTGGAGAATCCCAGGGACGGGGGAGCCTGGTGGGCTGCCATCTATGGGGTCGCACAGAGTTTGACACGACTGAAGCGACTTAGCAGCAGCAGAGGGTGAGAAGAGAAGGCACACACGGCACACATCCCAAGTCCTGGAGCCACCTCAGATGCAGCGCCCTGCCTGAATAGCTACGGCCATTCCCACTACTGCTCTGAGGAAGAAGCCAAAGAAGCTACTAAAACGGTGATCAAACGAAGGAGCACAAAAAAGCGCCATAATGTATTTCCTACCTCGTAATCCTTAATCCTTGTTAGATGCTGATGATGCTGTGCTGTGCTCCGTCGTGTCCAATTCTTAGGAGGCCCCACAGACTGTAGCCCACCAGGCCACTCTGTCCATGGCGTTTCCCAGGCAAGAGTACTGGAGTGGGTTGCCATTTCCTTCTCCAGGGGATCTTCCTGACCCAGGGATCAAACTGCATCTCCTGCATTGGCAGGTGGATTCTCTACTATTGCATCACCTGGAAAGGCCTTGTTAGAGAATACCCTATATGCAACTTTCACTGCAAAAATTTTTAATATTTTTAATTTCTTAAAGATCAGTCTTCCAGTGCCTATAAATGCTTCGAAGATGTCTAAATTCTTTTAAGTGCCAAATTGGTTTTCGCTTGTTTTTTAATAGAAAGGTTTTTAAGGCATTTTCAGCATGCTGTGCCAACACAGGGATATCCCCTCCATTGTATGGGACACAAAGACACTCACCAACTGCAGCAGGGGAAGTAGCCTTCTCTGCCAGCTATTTTTAGCACCACTTCATCATGTTAAAGACCAAACTTAGGATAATAATGAAAGGCAAACTTTTAAAAAGATGAATTTGATGAAACAGATCTGTCCCTTCTTGTATAAGTTCCTTAAAACTGAAATTTTATACATTCTTCTGAACTTAAATCTCAAAGGACCTATATAGCCTATGAAGAGCTTGTTAGCTATTTCAAAGATAACCATATGCCCTAAGACTGAACTAGTGGCCATGTTTAAAGCTCATTCCTTCCTTTTCAATTTCAACTCTCATTCACTTTCAGTCTCATCCATTCTTTGTTCTTCCTGTATCTTTGCTAACAAATTCCCCTCCTCCCAAGTAAATGTACCCATTTTTCGGCTCATTCTCTCCACAAACACTATAGAGAGACCATAGTACTTAATAATGACTCCAGTTTTCAGCATATTACTCACCATTGTACTGTTTTGAAACTGCATCGGTATCCAACTTGAACCCTAAAATGTAATGTCCAAAACAAAGTCCATTGCCCCATTTTAAATTACTGTTTATAAGAAACCACTAGTACCATACTAACATACTGGGAGCATCTTCTCCTCCACTCTTGCATCTGTTACAGCCCTTCGGTTGACTGTGGTGTAAAAATGTTAGTTGCCTAGAACACTAAAATCCTAATCCAAGTGCAATGCCTCTTGGCCTAAAATACAATTTATCCTCAATGGTCTAAAACTACCCTCTCAAAAACACTACTCTCAATTCATTCTTCGGACTGTAAACGTGTATCCACACAAACTGGCCCTAAGCCTACTCAACAAATTCCCACTATATTCCCCTAAGTTAACTTCCTAATTACATGTGTCCCTCACACCCTCCAGTTCCAAGAGTTCAAAACACTTTATCTCCACCTGTTCTTTTCTTCCTAAAAAAACACCTTCCCCTGACTGAGATACTCCAGTAAGTTCTGTATAGTCCAACATCAACATCTAATGAAATCTGTCCAAATAAATTTACATCTATAAGGCACCAAACAGCAGCCAACAGAGTGGTCATGGATGGAAACTAGTCCATTCTCCCTTTCCTACAATTCTGTGCAAGTTCCATTGCCTCTGCCGCCCAGACACAAAAGCATCTCAAAGGCAGGGACCCTCAAATATTTTGCTGTTTTTTGCTACTCAAATACGCAATAAAATACCATGATTTTTAACCAATGTATAGTCAAAACAATACAAGTCTTAAAGTTGTAAACAACTTTCATGGAGTATAATATACGCTCAGATTAGTTTGTTGCTCTGTCCTCCTTTCCGCCCCACCAAAATAAGCCTATGCAAAACTACATTTCTCTTCCTCCTATCTTTCGAAAGTATGGAATATATGACTTCCTCAAGGTCACAAAATAACAGATCTGCAGACACTCGATGCTGACTCCACATCTAATACTACATACACTGCTCAATATTTTGATGTCAGTATCTATTTAAAAGAGAATTTAAGACTTCTAACAAAAGCATAACAAGAACAAGGCATACAAAGAGAAACAAAACAAAACACCTGGAGAAGTCCCAGAGGAGGGCAAAGTGATGATGAGCGTGGAAGAAATCATTCTAAGACAAACAAAAAGTCAGGAAAGATGATGGTAAAGAGAAGCAATCAACATCTACAAAACCAGGAAAAGATGAACGCCAGCTTGTTCTAGCAGTTCTCAAAACACAAATTTGGGATGTGTCTTGAAACTTGAGACAGGTTTGGGAGAAATAAATGAACCGTTACATAATTCAGAGGCTAATAAACTTGTAGAATTCATTTCTTCAAAAGACAAACAATTCAGGATGAAAAGTGTTTCGAGAAAGTTTTTAAAAAGATCCTGAATGAAAAGAGCATAGATACCCGCATTCCCACAAACTTTCTACATTCATTCCCACTAAGCCCCTCTCAGCAGTGGCTTCAGAGAGTGTGAGTTCACACAGCTGTCTGGAGGGGCCCTAATTCTTAGTACTGCCTGTGTTCTGTTAAATAAAATTCCACCGTACGCTTATGGTCTGTACAAATATATGAAATGTTAATTACTTTTCCTGCACCTTAATTTGGCACACAGAGAGGATATCCAAATTACAAGTAAAAGATTTTACAGACTTCACTTTTAAAATAAAGGAAGAGGAAAAACATTCTTCTTCAAAGAATTAAACATCAGAAGTTTCTCCTCACTGTATAGAGAAGCATGAGATAAATAAGCAAAGCTTCAAGTCATCAAGTAGGACATATGCTACCAAAAAAAGCGCTTAAGGAAAAATTTAGTAACTTTTTTTACTGGTTAAAGTACTAAATTCTCTCCCCCAAATCAGTTGCGATTCATAAGAACCCAGAATTTCCTGAGTAACTGCAATCTGTTAGTATCCTCCGGATACACAGGAATTACACCCAGGAAACGAGAAGGTAAAAAAAATAACTCCTATACCAGTTGCTCCTGAAATGAAATCTCTCAAAGAAGACTGACCAAAAAAAGTTTTACTTTCAGGGGTTCACAGTGTCAGAGCTTCCCCCTTGGGAACCCAAATGAGTTGCCCAGAGCCAGAAACTACAGCGCAGTTTCCCACCCGGTGTACCAGGAAAAAAGATATTACAGAGATGTCCTTTGTGCGCATATAGACTCGGGCTTCCTCAATTTCCTTTTGCTAATTACTGGCCAGAAAGGTGCAAGTGTCCACTTTGAAGAAAGAACTCCTCGAAGAGAAACCTGTGCGTATTCCACGTACCCAGCGCTAAAGGTCACAAAACACAGGGCTGCCGGATGCCTCTCCCGGCAGCGAGGACTAAGGTACCCCTCTCATCTACACACTCCCAACACTCCTGGAAAACATCGGCCAAACTCCAGAGGACGCCCCAGCACCCTCCCCATTTCTACACGCCCCCCCCCCCCCCCTCAACTCCCCTTCCCGGGGAACTCACACTTTAGAAAAGAACCGGCGGCGCTGAGAAAGCGGGCTGTTTCCTGTCCTCCTAGGGACCGAGGCGGCAGCCGCGGCAGCTCCGGCGCGTTGCTGAGCAAGAAGCGGGGCTGGGACCGCCAAGCCGGGCGGCCACCCGGGTCTCTTCCGCGCGGCCGGAGCAGAGGCGGCAGCGGCGGCCCGGCTTACCTCCTCTTTTCCTCTTCCTGGGTCTCTTCAGGCTGGGTCTTCTGCCCGTCCCGGGCCACTTCTCCCCGACAGTCCCGTTTGGGAGGCTCCGGATTTTTGTTTTATAAAGTTTCTTCTGGGCGGAGGCTGCGGCCGGCCCCCCGGGTCCCCCCCGGCCCCGCCGCCCTCGGGGCTGGGGCAGGGAGGGGGCTCTAAGAACTCCTCCCGGAGTCCTTGCCGAGGAGCCGGGGGGCCGGCGACGGGCCGAGAACGGAGACCCCCCGAGGGGGCAGAGGGGCGGGGGAGGGAAGGGAAGGACGGCGGCGTCGGTCCCGCTGTCCCCGCCGCCCCGGCCGCCGCTTCACATCGGGGTCCCCGCCCCCCCAGCCGGGGGGCGTCTGCCCGGCGTGGAGCCCCGGCTCATGCACTCCGCGGCGAGATGCTACGGCCCCGGGCGGGTGGCCGAGGCGGCGGCGAGGTGGGGGACCCGGCCGGCTCCGCTCGGCGCCGCCCCCGCTCCCGGCTCCCGCATGTGTCGCTGCGGCTGGGACCCCCGCCCTCCACCTTGGGGGTCCCTCGCCCCGCGCCCCGGGACCAACAGAAGCTCCGGCCCCTCCTCAGCGTCCTCTCCCCGCGGAGCAGCGGACTAGTCCCGGTCCGAGGTAGCCACCTCCCTGCCCCCCAGCCACCGGCTCCGGCTCGGGCTCCGGCGTGTGCAGCCGCGGCTGCCGGCCGGGAAGGTGAGGGGGGGAGAAGAGAGGTGGCCGCGGCTCCCGCCGGCCCAGGTCAGGGCAGAGGTCCTGGCGGCGGCCGGTGCACGGGCGCTGGGTCTCTCAGATGCTCCCTGGCTCTCACGCTCGCGGCGGCGGCGGCGGCGGTAGCGCCCGGAGCTCAGCTCGCTGTCTCCCTCGCTTAGTGCGGGGCTCTCGCCTCACTCCAGAGAGAGGGGCGGGAGGAAAACGGCGCGCAACAATGACGCAAGTCACCTAGCAACCGCTCTCTCCCCCACCCCCTCCCTTCTCTCTCCGCTCGGAGGCTCACTCCCCTAGTCTTTTTTCACCTTTCCGACCACCCCGCCCTAGGCGCCTCTGGCGCGCTCTGATGACGCTCCAAGGGAAGAGGAAGTCGGGCTCGGCGAGCGGGTGGGTGCGCCTCGGGCCGCGGACTCGGTGTCGCTGCCGCCGCCTCTACGGCCGCGTCAGAACAGAAGAGAGGAAGGGGAGGAGCCGCGTGGAGCCTAAGCTGCCGCCTGAGCTTACCCCTGACCCGAGGGCGGTGGAGAGAGCTTGCTCTGTAGCGGTTTCCTTCAGAGCAGGTGGTGACTGCTCCTTGGGGAGCAAGGAGGAGGCCCAGGCCGCGCGGCCATGCTCGGGCGCGCACCACCCGAAGGTGAGGCATTTGGCCCCAAACGGGCCTTCGGAAAGCCCAGCTGCTCGAGAAGTTATCTTACAGCTTGATCTGCCGCACCTGCTCGAGGGCGCGAGCGCCCCACCCTTCCCCTGGTGTGGAGGGACACCAGCGCCCGATGACGCGTGGTCAGGCAGAGCAAATGTTTGATGAATGAATGAATGGCTCCCTCACTCGCGGAGCTCAGAGGAGTTTGACGGAAGTCCAAGCTCTTTGTAAACTGCGTAGCATTTGTAAAGATGCGAGTTGTAACACATCCCTCTTACCCCTCTCCCCCCGAAGGAAATGGGGCTGCGGTTGAAATGAGTCCCAACCTGAGTCTTAAGTGAAAAAAGAGGCGAACTGCTGGGACGAAAGAAGGGAGCCGTCCTCCCAGGGATTGTGGCAGTATTTTTGACTTTTCAGGAAGAGGATTTAGTACTGATTCCCTTTTAGGAATCATTCATGTTTGTGGCTTGGAGCTTTGGAAAGCTGGTATTGGTTGTTAATCGGTGTCCATTACTGTAATCAAGAAATTTTGGCCTGTGTTTCAGGTCTGACTCAAAGGCTATTTCCTTTCTAAAATAAATATTATTACTATTTATACTGGTTTTCCTACAGGTGTTATCCTGGAAAGTAAATTCAAGTAAAAACTCATGAAGTTGACAGTGTAGTTCTCTAGGACAGGAAATTTTAAGATAAAACGATTTCAGATTCCTCAGAAATCTGTCTTGCACCTGTCCTGATGAATAGTGTGAGAAGGGGATAAAAGCAGGGACGAAAGGAAGCAGATTCCGCAGTTGGGTCTCTGGACCCTGGCGCGCCTTACCTCTTCCGGAAGCAGCGATAGTGACTGTTACGGATCTTTCTACCTCAGGGGATAGGGGCAGGTTTTTATATAAAGATCTGGGGAGCTCAGAGTTTCTGCCCCTGCTGCCACCACCATATGCAAATACATCAAGGAACCTTGTAACTGGGTAAAATACAAGGGCTCGTTTTTATTAAAATGCTGCAGAAAAAGTAATGGAAGGAGGGGGTGGGGACGGATATTGCCAAAGCAAGAAGAGACTGATAAAGTAGCTCTTGCCCGTTCATCCAAGTTCTAAGAGCCAGGTTAACCCTCCTGTGTTTAAGTTACCCTAGATTTGACTCTCTTCTTATGACTGGTCCCTGCCGGATCCTTCCAGATAAGACTCACAAGGAATCTGAACAGCAAGTGATGGCCCCACATGGCTACATGTGTAAATCATTTGGGGTTTTGCTCCTCTTCCTAATTTTTTGATGGAAATTGAAGGAATAAAATACACAGATTGAGGGGATTTTGTAAAGCCTAGCACCACAGATTTCTGTTAACTTTGGCTAGAAGAAATGCAAACATCAGAGCTCTGCAACCCAGCAGAGGACACCTCCAGGGCAGTGTGTAACCAACCACATGGAGCTTTTCAGCAGCCTGATTGGTTTTCGTTGTCAGTGGTTCCACCAGAGAACCTTGGTGCTGAGAGGCAGCGTAGCAGGGAGGAGAGCCCTCAGCCAACTACTGATGAACTTCCAGCTGCACTAGCTTACTAGGCAAGACCCACCCAGTTCACCACCCGGTATGCTGACTGGAGGAAACAGCTGGAACTGGCGGCTGCAGAACAGGAAGCTCCTACATTGCCAACTTGGTCTGCATCTCTTCAGTGCTTTCATTTCTTACTACTCCAGAGAAGAAAACAACTGGTTCATTCGAAATTCAAAAAAAGAAATCTGAAGTTTTAGGATACAGAGTTCTTTCCCTGGCTCATCAGTTTGTGTATAATAAGGATCTGGGTAGTATGTTAAAATATAACAGAGGGATATTTGTATAGGGTTCTTTTCTCCTACACTTGAAAGTGAGCTCGTATGAGAAACCATTTTATCAGCTTCATTATCCCACACCAGTAGTTTTTGCTGTAAAAGATTTCATAAGCTAAATTCTCTAGCAGTATTTCTTTCTAGAAATTCCATCTACAATATTCAATTACTTTTAGTGGTTTGATTGTGAAATATGCATTAAAATGCATAAAGCAGTTACTCAGTAAAAGGAGTAATTGTAAAAGAAGCCTCCATGTAACCAACCAGGTCAAGAAATGGAACATTTCCAGCACCCTAGAAGTACCCCAGTGGCCTTCCTGAATACAACTCTTTCCCCCCCTTTTTGAGGTAACTGTTATTCTGACTTTAGTGATAGCCATTTCCTTGCTTTTCTCTATAGTTTCATTACAAGCATGTGTATCTCTAAACAACATATTATTTGGTTTTGCCCTTTGTCTTGGAACAACAGTATGTAACCTGTTTTGATTACAGCTTTTGCTCAACATGTTTTTTAACCCGTCATACGTTGTTTGGGTTGTTCATATAACTGTAGTTTGTTCATTTTAATTGCTGTTTTATGGTGTTCCATTATAGCAATATGGCATAATTTATTTAGCCATTCTATTGTTGATGAATATCTGGGTTGTTTCCAGTTTGAAATTGTTGTAAATACTGCTATAAATATTTCTTGCATATGTATTCCATCACATCTGAGTTTCTGTATGGTGTATACCTGGGAGTAGTTACATGTGTTCTAGATTTGAATGAATAATTCCAAGCTGTTTTCTAAAGTGTTACACTCACACCAGCATTGTATGAACCTCATGTCCACACCCTCAACCACAATCGATATAGTCAGTCCTTTTCTGTCTTGCCAGTCTGGTGGGAGTTTGAGCTTGCATTTCCCTAATTGCTGATGCCGATGAGGACTTTTTCATATATCAACTGGCCATTTGTATTTCTTTTGTGAGATGTGTTATCATTTTCATGCCTAATCACTGAGATACAATTTTCCAATATCCTTATAGTCCATATTTGAATAATATATGTCAGGTAAGGTAATACTACCAAATGAGTTACATTTGGGACAAGTTCTTTCCAAAATAAGAATAATTATATTAATAGTTTGTCTAATTATCTCTTATGAATTTGATGATAAACTTCTTAAGAGTAGGTCTATAAGGCTATATTTTTTACATTCCAAATAATGTCACACTTTGAACTATTAAATCATTGCTGGAATCCCTCATGGTGCTTTGGTGTGACTTAGTTTTCCTCAAGTATGTAGTCAGATGTTTATTCAATGAACCTGTGTAACTAAACTCTTGCTTTGTATTTTATAGGCAACTATGTAACAAATTGTTTCACCTGCACAAATTTTTTTTCATTTCCATTTTCATTCATTTTATGAAAGTTACAATGGCTTTTTCTTCCCTCCTAGAATTCCTGCTAAAATACATGTTTTCTTTTTCTTTTTAATTTTACCCATTAATATCAAATACATACCATCCATGTCACTACCTGACAAATTTTCCCAAGGTATTCTATTTGCCTATTTTATCATGTTCTTATCTGTCAGTTCTTTGTTTGGAGTGAGTGCTGTTTTAAGATTGGATGAAGAACCACAGAAATTAAATCACTTAACCAGGGTCAGAAGATTAAATAAAAAGGAAGCCTGGACTCAGCCCCAAGTCTTCAAGTAGATTGCTTGCTGTTACATCATACACTCAGGCAGCAAGGCAAATTAGTTCCACTGGTCTATGGAATGTTGTTCACCTCCACATGGCAAACCTCATATTCTACCATTGGATAAGGTTACTTTATTTTAAGCCTAATAGCTCTAGAATCAGATTAAGATTGGTACATATAAAAATAAAAGAATACATTTGAATCAGTTCTAATGAGGTGGATGAAACTGGAGCCTATTATACAGAGTGAAGTAAGCCAGAAGGAAAAACATAAATACAGTATACTAACGCATATATATGGAATTTAGAAAGATGGTAACAATAACCCGGTGTACGAGACAGCAAAAGAGACACTGATGTATAGGACAGTCTTATGGACTCTGTGGGAGAGGGAGAGGGTGGGAAGATTTGGGAGAATGACATTGAAACATGTAAAATATCATGTAAGAAACGAGTTGCCAGTCCAGGTTCGATGCACGATACTGGATGCTTGGGGCTAGTGCACTGGGACGACCCAGAGGGATGGTATGGGGAGGGAGGAGGGGGGAAGGTTCAGGATGGGGAACACATGTATACCTGTGGTGGATTCATTTCGATATTTGGCAAAACTAATACAATTATGTAAAGTTTAAAAATAAAATAAAATTTAAAAAAATAAAAGAATAAAAATTTTAAATATTAATATAAATGATAGTGCTAAAAAGGGGCTACATGGAAACCTGCTTAAAAAAACAAAACTCCTTCATTGCTTATAGCCAGTCTATCACTTGACCCCTGGCCTCTTCAGAGAATAACCATACTTCCTCAACATCTGAAAGAAGAACTACAAAATAAAGCAGTAGTGTCGTATCAAATGATGCAGCAAAGGCCCTTGGATTTGGTGATGAGCTCCTTAATAATATCATAGTGCTGTTAAAAATGTTGGAAGATACCAGAGCTTGATGACATTGTTAAATACAAGAACACATGAGTCTAGAAAACTTATCAACTGTTTGATGAGATTGTCCCTGTGTGGCCTTCCTCATCATCTCAGTTTGCAAAAAGATTGATTCTGAAAATGAATGACAGTTGACTGCTAGTTATAATGGAAAATTAATATAAATTTGAATCACTTGTTATATTTGATAATTTAGCTTTAAAGTTTCAGAAGAATCTTTCATTTGATTTTGTCATTAATAGTCACTATCTTTAGTAAAGTCTAGCCATTATTTTTAAAATATTGAGTGAAACAGTTAAAGAAAATGACTTCATAAAAATATTAAGGTATGCTTACATGTAACTTAACTCTGAAAAGGAAAGGTTTCTAAATGTTTTGGCTTGAAATTCAAAGTTGATTTATTGAGTTAACAGTAAGGAGTTGCTAAAGGTACTAGATCTATAAATATTATTTGTATATTTTTGGTTTTCCAAGGAGTAACGATATAGAGAAAACATAAAAGGGTTAGGATATCTATCCAAAGTGCAGAATTTTCACATTTCCTTTCCCATTTGATGAACAGAAATTTACTTATCACCTGTTTCCTAGCACTGGACTAAGTGCTGAACATATAATGGTGAAAACAGTGGTGTCCTGGCTCGATGGGGTTTGTGGTCTGGTGCCAATATGTCCTTGGCTTCCCTGATGGCTCAGACAATAAAGGATCCACCTGCAATGCGGAGACTTGGGTTTGATCCCTGGATGGGGAAGATCCCCTGGGGGAGGGCATGGCAACCCACTCCAGTATTCTTGCCTGGAGAATCCCATGGACAGAGGAGCCTGTGGGGCTGCAGTCCATGGGGTTGCACCGAGTTGGACAGGACTGAGCAACTAAACAGCAGCAGCAGCCAGTGTGTCCCAGGCTTGACCCTTCCCCTCAGCTAACACCATCTAAAACTGTGTGAACTATCTGATGGTGTATTCTTTCCTTGTAGTCGGAGGAAAATTGCTTCACAGCATGGTGTTGGTTTCTGCTATACAACAATGCAACTCAGCCATAAGTGCGTGCATGTGTGTGTGTGTTAGTCACTCAGTCATGTCCAACTCTTTGCGACCCCCATGGACTGCAGCCCGCCAGGTTCCTCCGTCCATGGGATTTTCCAGGAAAGAATACTGGAGTGGGTCACCATTTCCTTCCCCAACATATATGTGTGTATATATATATATAGGCTTCCCTGGTGGCACTAGTGGTATAGAACCCACCTGCCAATGCAGGAGACATAAGAGACGTGAGTTCAATCCCTGGGTCAAGAAGATCCCCTGGAAGAGGGCATGATAACCCACTCCAGGATTCTTGCTTGGGGAATCCCATAGACAGAAGAGCCTGGTGGTGGGCTATGGACCATAGGGTCACAGAGTCGGACACAACTGAAGAGACTTAGCACATAGGCATAGACAGATAGATAGATGACTGCTTCATTGTCTTGATGAGCAAATAAGTGATCACAGGCTGGAAACTTTGATCTTACTGACATTTTTCAGATTTTTCACTATGACAATTTTTTTAAATGCATTGAAAGAATAGTATAACTTCTTTTCATACACCTTCCACCTAGATTCAGTCATGGTTAACATTTTGCTATATTTGCCTTATGTACTTTTTCTGAACCATCTGAGACTAGATTTCAGGCATCCTAATACTTCATCCTTTTCCTTAGGTAATATTTCAGCAGATATCAAGAAAAGAATATACCTAAGCCCAACCTTTAATCAGACCTAAAAAAATTAACAAAAATCTGTATCTAAATTTAATCCCCATTTAAATTTTCCTAATTATCCCAACAGCATTTTTTTCCAGCTTTGGTGGGATATAATTGACAGATAGCATTGTATCACAGTGTGATGATTTGATGTGCCTGCTGCTACTGCTACTGCTAAGTCACTTCAGTTGTGTCCGACTCTGTGTGACCCCATAGATAGCAGCCCACCAGGCTCCCCCGTCCCTGGGATTCTCCAGGAAAGAACACTGGAGTGGGTTGCCATTTCCTTCTCCAATGCAGAAAAGTGAAAGTGAAGTCGGTCAGTCGTGTCCAACTCTTAGCGACCCTGTGGACTACAGCCTACCAGGCTCCTCTGTCCGTGGGATTTTCTAGGCGAGAGTACTGGAGTGGGGTGCCATTGCCCTCTCCGTTGATGTGCCTACATACTGTGAAATGATTATCTCAATAAGGTTAACAAAGTCATTACCTCACACAGTTCCCTCTGTGTGTGTGTTGGGGTACTTAAAAGTAGTTTAAGATCTACTTTCTTAGCAAATTTCAAGCATAAAATACCAACAGTATTTTTGATCGCTTGTGTCCTGCCCCCAACTTGATCCAATCCGAGTTAACATATTGCATTCTTCAGTTATATTTAAATGTTTAAATATAAGTATTTTTAGGGAAACTAAAAACTGGACTCTCTAATACTATTTGGCAGTAATTGCTTTACATTGTATCATTTTTTAATGTTATATTTTAAGTCCACTAAGAGCATTCTCTAATCTTAGTAAAAAGGTGGTCTTTTCTTTAGTTGCTTTTCCACTCACCTTTGACTCCATGCCGCTTTAGTAGTTGGGGGAGTCACTCACTGAGGTACTAAGCACTCCCCTGTCTTCCAAAAGTTACCTGTACATTTTCTTAGATGCTGTTTCCTTCCACCTTTGTCCTACCATGCCTCCCCTGGAAGGCCCTGCTCTTATCCCAGCCAAAGCCCTTATTACCTCTTTCTCCTCTCCTTGAATTTGTCCTGACTTTGTAGGCACCCTTTCAAGAGCATCTAACTCTCAGTTCTTAGGTTCTCTTATTCTCTACCTGTCTTTCAGGTTACCCCAACCTCTGCTTAACTCTACCAGAGTCTGTACCTGATTTTCTCCACCTGCACTGGAGTCCTTTGTAACGGAACCCACCACCACTACAGCCTGTCACCAGTAGAATGTGCTTAGCTCATTATAAAGCAAGGAAGAGCATACTTGACAAGAACCTAGAATGTGCTGTCCCTTCATTTAATCCTCACAAAACCTTTCAAGTAGATGCAAGAGGCCCACGTGCCTTCTTCCTCTTCCTGGTCACAAAGAACTGTTTCCCAGCCTCCCTTGCAGTTAGGCTGGAGCCACGTGATTAGTCTGGCCAGCAGAACATGGACTGAAGTAATGTCTGTCATGTCCAGGCTTGATCCCTAGTTTCCCATGAGGTAATTAGCTCCTCTGTCTATAGGCTTAGAAGCAAAGGATGCTCACATATTGGCTCACATGCCAGAAGGAGTCCAGATTCCTTAGCTGCCTCTTGGAGAAGCACTATCTGACCCAAATCAAACAGTGAACAGAGCAAAATATAAAGTTAAGTTGTGGAGTTTAATCGCAAGTCCTGAGAATGCAACCCTCTTTTGTTATATTGTTTGTATAGAAATAGGAGTTCTGAGTTCCAACTCAAACTATGAAAGGCCTTTTAGGGAAAAGAAAACAAAAACCCTAGGGATTGACTTTTCTGTGAGAGAATCATATGTGAGACCATCAGTCCCCTCCAGATAGGTGTTCAAGGCTTCCTTTTCAATAAACAGGTTTCCATTTCAAGGATGAAGCTATCCTTAGGTTCTTCAGCCTTTCATTCCAGGATTGACATTTCTTTTAATAACCAAACAAAATGTTACGACCTACCATCTTATATGTTATGAAAAGTTTAGAGCCAGCTGTCTCCACTCTGGCTGGCATCCTCAAATTATTTCAGTGCCTTGCCCCTCACTTGCCTTTCTCATTTCATCAACATAAGACTGTTACATGTAGCCGCCTTTTAGGTTGAGGGGTGAGTGAGTGAAGTCACTCAGTCGTGTCCGACTCTTTGTGACCCCATGGACTGTAGGCCACCAGGCTCCTCTGTCCATGGGATTCTCCAGGCAAGGATACTGGAGTGGGTTGCCATTTCCTTCTCCAGGGGATCTTCCCGACCCAGGGATCAAACCCAGGTCTCCGGCATTGCAGGCAGACGCTTTACCCTCTGAGCCACCAGGGAAGCCCAAGAGCCAACATAGCAGAGGAAACAGTTTCAAAATCAGTGTCTCATATAACTTTAAAAAACTGTTGACCAATTGCAACCGTAGTGGATTTGTCAGTGATTATGTCTTTCCTTAGATCTCTTCCAATCACCCTGAATTTGCTACCCTAACCCCCATATCCCCTTCACATTTCTCCAGAGCAATCAGTCTCTCAATGTAAGCTTCCTCTTACTTTATTAAAAGCAATTCAACTGTCTTGGGTCTCTACCTTTTATTTTAAAAGTCCATCAAACTAGTTGTTAATAATGTGTACAGATGCAAATAACAGAACCCAACTGGCATAATCAATGTAGAGACTTTACTGTTTCTTTTTAAGAAAAAACCCACTGGTAGGGAGTTCAGGGTTGGCACAGCAGCTCAGTAGCGCTTTCCAGCACCCAGGCTCGTCTCTTTCGTTGCATCCTCATCACCATCTGTATCATGTTGACTTTTATCATCAAGCCTGTTGCTTAATGAATCACAAATTGGCTACTCTTCCTTGGGCTGTTCTTAGTTGCTCAGTCATATCTGACTCTTTGCAACCCCATGAACTTTAGCCCCCCAGGCTCCTCTGTCCATGGAGAGTCTCCAGGCAAGAATACCGGAGTGGATCTTCCCAACCCAAGGATCAAACCCAGATCTCCAGCATTGCAGGTGGATTCTTTACCACCCGAGCCACCAGGGAGCCACATCCACATTGCAGACAGGAAGGAAGGAGAAAGGGTGCTGCCTGTGTGAGGAAAAGCCGACTGATTCTTCTCCAACATTTCCAGCACATCTCCATTTAGGTCTCATCGATAGAGTGGTGCCTTGGGGCCACACATAGATCTAAAGAAGACTGAGTAGTATTTTAGCTGGGTGAGTTGTCCAAGGAGAAGTTGGAGTTCTGTAAGTAAGGCAAGTGGGAAGGATAGACAAGGAGCAGGAAACTAGCAGGGTCTGACCCACTTTGTCTTAATCTGTTCCGTCTGCTATAACAAATCACCATAGACTAGGTGGCTTATAAGCAACAGAAATTTATTCCCCACAGTTCTGGAGACTTGAAGCTTGAGATCGGGGTGCCAGCATGGTCAGGGGAGGATCTTCCAGGTCTCAGACTGCTGATACCTTGTGTCCTCACATAATGGGAAGCAGAGGGCAGCCACCTCTCTCCTAACTGTAAAGGGCACTGACCCCATTCATGAGGGCTCCACCTTCATGACGTCATCCAATCCTCATCACCTGGCACCATCACAAGAGGGAAAGGGGAGGGGGTAGAGGAACAGAATAGGATTTCATCATGTGAGCATTCAGTCTGTAGCTCCCTCAAAGACGTTTTTCTTAAAACGACCACCTATCTCAGAGATGAAATGCTAATGTCAAAACTCCAGAAATAACTACTACCCTGGTTTTTATTTTATATAGCAATTTCCCCAGTGCTTGGCATGCAAATATCAGTAATATGTAGAATTTTATTTTTGGTTTCTTATAGTTTAAAAATTCTAGCAATATAATTCAGGTGCATTTTTAATAAATGAATTTGTGATTTCCAGATGGTTGGCTTTTAATCTCTTACATCATCATTGCAAAGCACATCTTATTGGTTGCATTTTAAGCTCTTTTTTTAGACCCAAGTGAATGATTAAATATTCATTTCCCTTTTAAAATCCAAAATAAACATTATTTGTATTTAGTTTAAAACAATCTGAACTTTACAGAAAATTGCAAATACAATATAAAGAACTTTTTTTTTATCTTGAGCTACCATTTGGGAGTAAGTTGCCAACCAGATGCCCCCTCACCCCCAAATACTTCCTGGGGTGCTCAGTCATTTTCCCACATAATCACAATATAACCACTAAAATCAGGAAATAAACACAGATCATTTATATTACCCAATCCTAACACCCCCTCATTAAATTTCATTTTTCGTCCCACTAATATCTTTTATACCAAACAAAAAAAAAAAACCAGTTCAGAATTGTCACATGTCCTTAGAGTCCTTTAGTCAAAAATGTTTCCTCAATCTTTGTTTGACTTTCATGACCTTGATACTTTTGAAGACCACAACTTGGGTGGGGCCTCCTTCGGTTTAGGTGTGTTTGTGTTTGGCAGGAATACCACCTAAGTGACGCTATATTCGGACGACTCTCAGTTTTGATTTGTCCCATTACTAGCAATGCTCTCTTTAACCTCTTGATCAAAATGGTGTCTGCCCAGCTTCTCCAAAAGGAAGTAACTCCAAAATAAAGTTACTATAAATATTTTTGTGTTTTGAATTAACAAGTATTAATTTGTGAAGAGATAAGTTGTTATTGTTGTTTAGTCATGTCCGACTCTTTGTGACCCCACCGAGTGTAGCCCACCAGACTCCTCTGTCCATGGAATTGCCCAAGCAAGAATACTGGAGTGGAAAGGAAAGTGCCATTTCCTTCTCCAGGGGATCTTCCCAACCCAGGGATCAAACCCACATCTCCTACATTGGCAGATGGATTCTTTACCACTGAGCCATCTGGGAAGCCCGAGAGATACATTAGCTCTAAGTAAATACTCTATTCCTTATCAAGCCTTCACTTTACTTTTATTCACATCAGTGTGGGTTCCTGGTTTCCTATTTTGTTCAATAGATTTTTTTATTATTTGTTGTGATGCTTCTATTGTCTCATATTTCACCAGCGGGAACCCTTTCAATTGGCTCATCTGTCATTTTGTCCCATCCTTCTGCATTTCCTTTTTTTCTGGCACAACAAAATGTTCTCTGCTCTTGTTTTTTCCCTGCCCCAGTGTTGCAAGTGGCCATTTCTTCAAGGAATAGGGTTACCAAATATAGTAGAGATTAATACTTTAAATTTCAATTTCAGATAAATAATAAATAGTGAAGATATATCCCATACAATAATTTCTTCTCTGCTTACAGTTTGCTGTATTTTCATATAGTGAATCTGGCACCCTACCAAGAAATCCTGGTTCCCTGAAATGGCAAATGGTATTTAGAAAACCACAATCAGGGTAGGTCTGCTGGTTGCGATTTGAGTTCACAGCTCTCTTGATGGACAGAGGTAGGGAACATGTATACATTCACACACGGACACATTTACATCTATATTTATATATCAACATTGATGCCATATAGATATATGTACATTACAGTCCATGAGTTCACACTGATAACTTCTCATTCCAATCCTGAAGGCGTATTCCGGGTTCTCCCTTTCCATGTTTATGACTTCATTCTCTGAGGGCAAGAATCCTGGCTCTCATTACTGTTAATACGTACTTGTTTGATCAATGCATTGGTGTATACCAAACTCGCATCACCGACCCTGTCCCCTCCCCTGGGAGGATGCCCTGTTTGTGCTCAGATTCCCGTGCTGGTTCATTCCTACAGATGGATACTCTCTCACCCACCTCAGCACAGACCACCCCACGGTGGGAGTGACCTCTTCGCTTTGCTGAGATCTGCCGCACCCCCGTGGGGAACCTCACCTCTCTTCTGTGCATCCACCCCACCCTGGGCCAATATCCATGTGACTCACACCCGCCCTTTGTGTGCACCCACCTCACCTTCCTCTAAGGACAAGCAACATACAGATGATGCTTAAGTAAGAAGTTTGTGTTACTTTTCTTATTCAGGACACTCATAACTCATACGGAGAAGGCAATGGCACCCCACTCCAGTACTCTTGCCTGGAAAATCCCATGGACGGAGGAGCCTGGTGGGCTGCAGTCCATGGGGTCGCTAAGAGTCGTACACGACTGAGCGACTTCACTTTCACTTTTCACTTTCATGCATTGGAGAAGGAAATGGCAACCCACTCCAGTATTCTTGCCTGGAGAATCCCAGGGACTGGGGAACCTGGTGGGCTACCGTCTACAAGGTCACACAGAGTCAGACACGACTGAAGCGGCTTAGCAGCAGCAGCAGCAGCAGCATAACTCATAACACAGGGTTTTCAAAGTAAAGGAGGCTTTGACAAAGGCAACTGGAAAAACAGGGATATTTTTATTCTTTTGCATTGAGCTGATGCTAACCATTACTTACTGACTAATAGTAAAAACCCAAGAGAAGTCAAAATTAGAAGGGCAGACCTCTGTTTAAAAACCTATGTTTGTCTCCACTTCCTCTCAAAAACCCCTAAATTAACAGGAAAGAAATAAAAAGGCAGAAGAAATACAAAGAGCACAGGAGATGAGATGAGAGCAGAGAGGACATTATCAGGAAATTCTAGAAGATAGACAGATAGACAAGGAATGACTAACTTAGAGAAAATGAGGCTAAAACTTACGTTCCTTCAGCAAACATTCCTTCAGCAGCGTGTCCAGCGGTAACCAACCAATCCCTGATGTGAAACCCTAGAAAATGTCAGAAATTGAAGTCACTGGTTACTCTGACGTACAGGATAAAGTGAAAAACAGGCTTATTCTTCAATGTGAATGAGCAATCAAGAATCACCAGACCCTTGAGGGAGGTCTTATATGAAAGCAAAAATGAAAATTAACCTGGACAAAACTAAGACAAAGCAGAAGAAGAAAAATACCAAAGATCATGAAAAATAGATGAAACTCATAGGATAGGGATTGTGTGTGTGTGTGTGTGTGTGTGTGTGTGTTGTGTGTCTGTATAGATAATTAAGACATCTTTAGTAACAGGAACTTCATAGATGATGTCTTCGTTTGAAAAACCATGACACGTCTGTATCAGTATGTTGTTTAGTCACATGTTCTAAGGGGAGAAACACCTAAAGAGTTAAAAGTGGTTACCTCTGGGGAAGCCACATTAGATAAGCGAAAAACAGGTGAATCTTGATATTTTCAGAAACCCACGTAGTACTTTGTTAAAAATAAGGATTTGATTTAAAAGTTGTTTGTATAGATTGAAACATCTTTAATGTCAGAATCTGACACCTGGATTCAATTCAGTGAGCACGTCTACGCTTTTACTGTTTACGTAATTCTGTACAGATCTTAATCCCTGAAACTCAGTTTACACATTTATGGCACCCCATAAATGTGTACTCTTGCCTGGAAAATCCCACGGACAGAGGAGCCTGGTGGGCTGCAGTCCATGGGGTTGCTAACAGTCGGACACGACTGAGTGACTTCACTTTCACTTTTCACTTTTATGCATTGGAGAAGGAAATGGCAACCCACTCCAGTGTTCCTGCCTGGAGAATCCCAGGGACGGGAGCCTGGTGGGCTGCCATCTATGGAGTCGCACAGTTGGGCACAACTGAAGTGACTTAGCAGCAACTTGGGGATAATCTCTTAATCTGCTTGGGCTGCCGTAACAAAATACCACAGACCAAGGGGCTTAAACAGTAATGTATTCCTCAGAGTTCTGGAGACCACAAGTCCAAGATGAAGGTGTTGGCAGGTTGTTCTCTGGGGCCTCTCTCTCTGGAGTTCTCCCAGGGGCGCTCATCACTAGGGTCTCTTACTCTCCTTATAAGGACAACAGCCATGTTGCATTAGGGCCTACGCTAATGGCCTCATTTTAACTTCATCACTCCTCCAAAAACCTTGTCTCCAAATACATCCTGAAGTCCCAAAGACCGGGATTTTAACATGTGAATTGTAGGGGGAGCACAATTCAGTCCATCTACCTGCCTACCAGATTCATTCATATGCCAAGATTTATTGGGATTCCTTTAATGTTCCAGCCTGTGCTAGAACATGTTCTAACATGTTCCAGCATTCCTGCCAAAACCATTATTCAAGCTTTGTGTTTACTGACCTCTCTCTCTCACACACACACCTAAATGCTCATCTTCTGTGTGTGTGCTTTGTTTGGCCACGTGGGGTCCAGGTTGCTCTGAGCAGGGGCTGCTCTCTGGTTGCAGCGTGTGGGCTTCTCATCACCCTGGCTTCTCTGGTTGGGGAGCTCGGGCTCCAGAGCAAGCAGGTTCATCCGTGTTGGCGCACTGGCTTAGCTGCCCTGTGCACTAAGTAATGTGTCATCTTCCCAGACGAAGGTTTGAACCCATGGCCCCTGTATTGACAGGCAGATTCTTAAACACTGGACCATCAGGGACATCCGTTTTTTGTGTCTTTAAAATCTAAATAGCTTACGTGTTTTTCAGGGACTCACTTTACCCCATCAGGTATGTCAGGGCCCTAGGACTTGTTCAGGTTGATATTATGTGATCATAATTATCTCCCTGTTCTGATTATCTGTTGCTGCCAGCCTGAACCCTAGAATCCTGTTATCCCCATTCATGCTGGGGCAACAGTCTTAATCCAGCAGCAGTCCCCAGCCTTTTCGGCACCAGGAACCAGGAACCGGTTTCATGGAAGACAACTTTTCCATGAACCATGGGTGAGGGGTGTTTTCAGAATGATTCAAGTGCATTACATTTATTACACTTTAATTCTATTATTATTATATCAGCTCCACCTCAGGTCATCAAGCATTTGATCCTGGAGGCTGGGGACCCCAGGTCTACAGCACCAGTAATTCTGAGATTCTCAGAATTTATTAGCACTTTCCATATTTCAGTGAAGCTTGTGCTAAGTTGCTTCAGTCATGTCCGATTCTTTATGACCCTATGAACTGTGGCTCACCAGGCTCCTCTGTCCATGGGATTCTCCAGACAAGAATGCTAGAGTGGGTGCCATGCCCTTCACCAGGGGATCTTCCCAACCCAGGGATCGAACCCACGGCTCTTAGTGTCGCCTGCGTTGGCAGGTGGATTCTTTACTACTAGCGCCACCTGGGAAGCCCACTTAGTGAAGGAAGTGCCCTCTGAAGCCCCCACCCCAGGGAACCTTGTTAGCAGGTGGGTTCTCTGGTATTATGTAATAAGTACAGTCTTAAATCTAGTCTGCTTGAATAAGTTTACCCCTTTCTCATCTTTCTTCTAAGAAATGCAAGCACCTCCAATTCAAGTACATTGTTTTCAAGTTTCGAAGAGCAATTCCTGCTATTTACTATGGATACCTAGCAATACTTGCTATTTACTATCTAGGCATCCTACCAAGATATTACGTTTTGAGTCACAAAATAATGCACCCATATTAATAAACTCTCTTCTGTCCAGCCTTATAGTCTGTCCTCCCTGATCCACCATCTTTAATATCCGTTTCTAGGCAAATTCTTCCAGTTCCTGGTGGTTCATAACACTGCCAAGTTCTGCAGTGCTTTTGGTGAATAATCTCTTTCTTCACATAGCAGTATTTTTCTGCTTGGCTCACAATAAGGAGCAAGAGAGAGAGGCAGGGAAAGACCCTGTAGACATGCACCATCTTGCAAGGCATCTGCCCCAGTGAGGCCTCTGCACAGTCTGCAGGCGGCTGGAGACGGGTTTCCTCTGGCAAGAGGGAGGGCTCCAGAGAATTCTGGCTCAGATTATTCAGAGGAACCGAGGTAGTCAAGTCCTCAACCCCATCTACCCAAATGGGCTTCTCTCCTTCCCTTTCAGTCTCCTGACTTTAGCAAAAGAACCAGTCTGGGCTGTGAACTCAACCTCCTTTTTTTCTTTTTAGTGCTGCTGTATTTAAGATCAAATTTGAAATCTTATGGTTCAGCTCAGTCTACCCTCTGTCTACAGGAAATGAGACCCCCCTTTAAAAGATGACATGGAAGACTTCTGACTTTCTTTCAATCCAAATTCTAAATGAATGGTTACCTGGCCTGAGTCTGTTACTTGCTTCTTTCATGCCTCCTCAAGCAGTTGATAACAAACCAACTCCAAAATCCTAATAATTGCCATTGCCCCCCATTTGGTTCAAAAGCTAGGCCGGGACATTTTCTTACACCAGTACATGAGCCCAATTTACCACAGGTAAGACTCTTAGCAGTGATGCAACAGCATGCCAGACATTATCCTGGCCTCACTTACCAGCAGTAACAGGGTCTTAGTTGTCATCTGACCAACAAGAGATCCAATTCTAGAATCTCGTTCTGAGAGTCTCCTTTATTACCTCACCTCTAGGACCTACTCACTTAGATGAGGTTCCTCCAGAACTTAGGGATTTGAGTTTGCAAATGGTGTGTCTGAAGAGTAAAATGTGATGCTAGGAGGTAGCAAGAGAGGAGTGAAGGGAAGAGAATCCGAAGCACTTTCATGAGCAGGGTACCGCTGACGACAGCCGGGGCTCAGCCCACAGGAGCCTGCTGGGAAACACGGGCTGCACGGAAAAGACGTCCCACCCCGGGGGCAGGCAGACGGGGAAGTTTGTCCTTCCACTCCTG
This sequence comes from Bos indicus x Bos taurus, assembly GCF_003369695.1. NCBI lineage: Eukaryota > Metazoa > Chordata > Mammalia > Artiodactyla > Bovidae > Bos > Bos indicus x Bos taurus. Next base: position 67,534,860 of record NC_040092.1, read on the forward strand.
CTGGTCATTGGCTAAGGACTGTTTGCCAAGCATGAACCTGTCACACAAACGGAGAGAAACTCCCTCAGGCCACAGGCAGGGTCACATGTGCTTCCAGTAAGATTGAGTTGAACTGGATCATTCCAGAATGCCTACGGAATGTGGGCCTGGCACCAATGGCTGTCAGCTACGCCTTTCTTGACTCCCTATCTAAAATAACACACACCCCATCACTACACTTTCTCCCCTGCTGCTTTCCTTTTCTTTACAGCAGTGTTTCTACCTGGCATTCTATTATGTTTATTTATAGTTTCCTTCATATATGCCCTACAATGTAGACCAGAGACCTCATCGGGTTTATTCACTACTATGTGCCCCATTCCTAGACAGTGCCTAAGGCACGGCATGGACACAGTAAGTATTTTTGAATGAGTAAGTGAATGAAAAAAGGTAATATTTGCAACATGGCTTGCAAACACTTAGCTTCTGTGGTTAGGATGCTAGGAAGGAGAAGATTAGGGGTTCAGAAAAGGGGCTCACTGAAGGATGAGCTTGGTGTGTCAAGAGAAATAAACATGGGAAAGTTGTTCCATTCAAAAACTTTTCAGTCTCAGTTGATTCAGAGGAAAGCCAGCTAATTCATTGAGGAGGAATCATAAAATTTTAAAAATTAATGTTTTTAAAAAACTAATAAAATGATCATTTCTGGCAAGGATTATCCATGAATACAGAGGAGATGTTCACTTGTTGCTAATGTATAGTCCATAAGTTACTTGCTAATTGCAAAGGAAAAAATATACCTCATGGAGGAGAGATCTGGCATTCACCGCCTTAAACAAATGATCAAATTGAGAATCATGTAGTGGAACAATCTACTTACCTCCTTACGTGATGTAGTATGAAGTACATAGCATGACTGATGAAATAGTCTTGCCAAACATAAGTCAAGCCTTTGGATTAAACTTCCAAAGCATCGAGGTATAAGTTAAACACCACCAGAAGCAGATAATCAACTAAGTCTTTTTTTGTCTGGCTTCTTTCACTTAGCATAATTTTTTTAATTCAATTTTATTTTTTGAAGCAGTTATAGGTTCACAATGCAGTTCAGAGGAAGATACAGAGATTTCCTATATACACCCTGTCCTCAACATGCACAGCTTCCCCCAGAACCAACATCCCCCATCAGACGGGGACACTCGTTACAGCTGATGGAGCTACATTGATCTGTCATAGCCACACAGGGTTCACAGGTTACATTAGGGTTCACTCTTGGTGTCATATATTCGGTAGGTTTGGATAAGTGTATAATGACATGTATGCACTGTCATAATACATACAGAATCTTTTTCCTGCCCTAAAATTCACCTGTGCTCTACGCATTCATCCTGCTCTCCCTCTCTCCCTGCTAAATGGTAGTAACCACCCATCTTTCTGCTGTCACCAGAGTTTTGGCTTTTCTAGAATGTCATATAGTTGGAATCGTACAGTTGGTAGCATTTTCAGACTGGCTTCTCTCACTTTGTACTAAGCATTTAAGGTTCTTTCATGTCTTTTCATGACTTGATAGATTGTTTCTTTTTAGCACTGAGTCATACTCCGTTATCTGGATGTGCTGCAGTATATTTTCCCAGTCTCACCTACTGAAGGACATCTTGCTTACTTTCCAATTTTGGCAGTTATGAATAAAGATGCTATAAATATTTGTGTGCGGGCTTTTGTGTGAACATAAACTTTCAGATCCTTTGGGTGAATACCAAGGAGCGCAACTTCTGTATCACGTGGTAAAGAAACCACCCCCAAACTGTCTTCCAGAGTAGCTGGACCGTTTTGCTTTCGCACCAGCAATGAAGGAGCATTCCTGTTGCTCCACACCCTTGCCAGCACGTGGTATTGCTGTTGTTCCAGATTTGGGCCTTTCTAATAGGTGTGTCTTGGTATCTTGTTTCAGTCTGCAGCTCCCTGATAACATATGACGTGGAGCATCTTTTCATATATTTACCTGCTATTTGTGTATCTTTTTTGGTGAGGTGTCTATCAAGGTCTTTGGGTCATTTTTAACCTACTTGTTTCTTTTCGTGAGTCCTTTTATATTTTGGATAAGTCCTATATCAGATTGTCTTTTGCAAATATTTTCTTACAGTCTGTGGCTTGTCTTTTCATTCTGTTGATGTTGTCTTTTGTGGAGCAGAAGTTTTTTATTTTGATGAAGTACAGATGATTATTCTTTCATGATCATGCCTTTGGTGGTATATCTAAAATGTCCTTGCCTTACCCAAGGTTATGTAGATTTTCTCTCGTATAATTATTCTGAAGATCTTTTTCCTTTTCCTTTATCAACAATTTGTTCTTTTTCATTGTTGAGTTCCATTGTGTGGGTATACCATAATTTATCTGTTTACCTGTTGATGGATATTTGAGTTGTTTTCAGTGTTGGCTCTTACTATGAACATTTATGAATAAGTTTTTGTCTAGACAAATATTTTCATTTCTGTTGGGTCAATATCTAAGAATTGAATGACTGAGTCATTTGGTTGGCACATGTCTAACTTTTTATGAAGTGGTTCAATTGTTTTCAAACCAACATCCAGTCAGCTTTCACACATTGTATTTGTTTGTTATGGCTCTTCTGTCTCTTTTAATCGAGAACATTCCTCCACTTTTAAAAAATACATCTTGAGGAATGAATCATATTCAGTACATACTGTATAATTCCATACATATAAAATTCTGAGAAATTCAAACTAATCTGTGGTGAGAGAAAGCAGATCAGCAGTTCCCTGGGGATGGGGCAGAGGGTGAGTGGAAGAAGGGGTGCATTCCCCAGGTTTCTGAGGAAACTTCTAACATGATGGTACACGCATCGTTTGATCGAGGTGATGGTTTCACGGTTGTATGTATGTGTCAAAACTGATGAAGCCTACGTTTTAAACTGTACATCAATTACAACTTAACAAAGCTATTAAAAAGTTGGGGGTGAAAAAAACAAAAACAAACAAACTAAAGTTGGGGGTGGGCAGAGTGTACTAATGAAAGTGCCAGGACAGAAAACCTTGAGCTGGGCAACTTTAAAGCTCAGGCTACACAGAAATTGAATTTATGATCACTCACCAAGGCTTTATCCAACTTGTTTCTAAATTTCTCTCTGATATCCTATTTTTGGCTTCCCTGGTGGCTCAGTAGTAAAGAATCTGCTTGCCAATGCAGGAGACACGGATTCGATCCCTGGGTTGGGAAGATTCCCTGGAGGTGGAAATGGTAAACCCATTCCGGCATTCTTGCCTGGGAAATCCCACGGACAGAGGAGCCCGGCAGGGTGCAGTCCATGGGGTTGCAAACAGTCAGGCACGACTTAGTGACTAGGCAACAACAACACCACCACCAAACATCCTAAATTCATTCACATCATTTCACGCTGGTTTTAGAAGAGGCACATATCTTGAATGACAGCAAAAATACATTTTAAGTTTTAAATGACTTCTATGAAAGTGCTTGAAAATAATTTAAGAAAACATTTAAGATGCAACTTAATTTAAAAGCCAAAAGAAAAAGATTGTCAGTAGCTCCCCTTTGCCTCCTGATTTAAATTTGGAGGCAGTTCACTGGAGGATTTAAGTGTCTCCTTTCAGCTTTTTTTCTCGTCACTGCCTGCTCTGTAACCCATTCCCAGACTGGCTGGCCTGCCTGCTAGTCACAGACCACGTGCCTGCACTCCTGGTGCCCTTGTCCATCTTTTTCTCTCTGAGGGAGATGCCTCTGCTCATATGTGCCCCACCCCACTCCCCCTCACCTGCCTCTGGCAGACAGAAATGCTGCTTATCCTCTAAGGCTTCTGAAAACCTTCATCTTCATCTTCATCTTCGCTAGGCTTAGCCTAGTGGTTGGTACTGCCCCAGCTGACCAACTCCAGGCTGAAGCAAGCGAGGTACTCACCTGAAATATACATTTTCAAAAGGATACCAAAAAACTCAGGACTCAAGTATTTTCAAATGAGTACCCAGTCAAGTTTCACTCTTTGCATTTGGTTATCTCTTCATTCTTTTTTTAATCTGTAACATTCCAACCACATCTTAGAACATGTAGCTTATAAGAATGTACCATATCTAATACACCTTGAAAAGCTTCACTTTATAATATTTATATATGTAATATTTTATGTAAACACTTGGAAAATAAAAATGCAAAGCATGGATGATGATATTTGATGATGTCAGAATTTTAAATAAAGACAGGATCAGCATGACTGATTTTTCCTGAACCTTGGGCTCCAGCACGGCTCCAGGCGCACCGGCTGATTCCCCCTCTGCTCATCACTGTGCATCTCCTCAGCACCTCTGTTAGGTCTGGCAGATCCCAGACACCCATCATCTGACTGCAATTTTCTCTCCTTCTGTATATTACTTCCCTCATTAAAGGAAGGGTGGTATAGACGATCTTATTTGCAAAACAGAAATAGAGACACAGATGTAGAAAACAAATGTATAGATGCCAAGGGGGAAAGCAGAGGGTGGGAAGAAGAGGGAGACTGGTACTGAAATAATATACACTACTGTGTATAAAACAGGAACTAATGAGTTCCTGTAGACTGCTCTGTGGTGACTTAAATGGGAAGGAAATCCAAAGAAGTGAGGCCATACGTATACGTATCGGGCTTCCCTGGTGGCTCAGATGGTAAAGAACCCGCCTGCAAGGCAGGAGACCTGAGTTCCATCCCTGGGTTGGGAAGATCCCCTGGAGGAGGGCATAGCAACCTGCTCCAGTATTCTTGCCTGGAGAACCCCCATGGACAGAGGAGCCTGGCGGGCTGCAGTCCATGGGGCTGCAAAGCTTTGGACACGACTGAGCGGCTGAACACAGCACAGCGTGTGTGCGTGTAGCTGATTCACTTTGCTGTACAGCAGAAACTGACATAGCAGTGTAAAGCAATTATGCTCCAATAAAAGAGGAAAAAAAGGAAGGAAAGGAAACAGCAGCAGTGATTAAGACATCTAAGGATAGAAGGCTAAAGAAGGAACAAGAACATTTAACAGGTCTGTAAGCGAAAAAAAATACAGACTGTCTCCAAGACAAGGAGCTTCAGCTGCATCCTGCGTATTACAATAGACCGCAAGGGGGAAAACAAGCTATTATCTTAAATATGCCTCATTTTTAAAATGCTCTTTCTATATTAATAATAATCATCCTGAGTAATTGAAATCATCATGTCCCATTCTTATCCTTGATGTAGAATTTTTTAAGTCATAAACAGATGCACATTCTTTGTATAAAATTAATATATAAAGCCCCTTTCCAGGGTTTCTTATTTTTCAGTTAAAGATTTCTTTCTTGCAGTAGAAATGAAAAAGATTGTCTGTTTGTGGGCGTTCGTGTTCTTTGTGATTTAATAACCATTTTGACAGTCCTCTTTTGTGGGCCTAAGACTTTAAAATAAAATCCATGCAGTGGCAAGTAGGGTATCTCAGTATAACCATCATGTTTGTGTATTAATCAAGACTTAATTATTCATTTTTTCAGATACCATTATATCATCATATATCATCATAATCTATTTTCTAACCTGGTTAAAACTGGTTTGGTTCTCATGACTCTGTAAATATACCTTATAGTTCAGAAAACCTCAACGCATGAAGAGAAAAAAACCCAACAAACACTGATCAGCTTGCTGTACATTTTCATGTCTTTAGCAGTAGTATTTCTAATTGTATATGTAATACTGCTTTGGTAATATATTCTTTTTTTTTTTTAGCATTTTTGGTCTTATTAGAAGATAAATACCTTAGGGTAAATGATACCCTACCTTCACTGAAAACTTAAACTACTATGAATTTTTATTGGAGTATTATTGTTTACAATGGTGTGTCACTTCCGGCTGTACAACAGGTGAGTCAGTGGTATGCATACGTGTGCCCCTCTCTCTTGCACTTCCCTCCCGCCCCACCCCCAGCCCACCCCCTGGATCATCGCTGAGCACTGAGCGCCCCATGCTGTTGCAGCAGCAGACTGCTACGGATCGCGATGGAGGGTCGTCTCTTTAGTTCCATCTTAAGAGTGAACAATAAGAAACAAACACAAACCTTTATTTTTAAATGAAATAGAACTGATTTGAGCCTGGGACTAGATTCCTTACTTTGTTAACCCAATGAAATCTAGCACATACAAGATGCATCTTGCCCATTTCAGGGGAAGGCGCCAGCTCATGAATGTGGAAAATAACTTGCATCAATATTATTGGTGATTCATAAATTATCCAAGTCCAAATGTAGACTTTATTACTGGCTATAAGCAGAAATAAATTTATATGTGTTAGCCATTTGGTAGGAAAAAATATCCAGATGTATTCCTGGCTAAGGAAACAGGTGGAGATCACCATCTGAGAAGGGGCAATTGCTTTTCTCCTGCTTCATCAAATTGTGTAGCCAAGAATTAGAACAACATCTAAATTGTGAACCAGAGGGATTCAGGCCTGTTACAGTATGGACAGGGAGCTGGTAAGTAGGGAACACGGTGAATCATTTGTGGGCACTGCAGGTCTCCTCCCAGCTGGTGATGTAAGCAGCTGATTTTCTCAGGGAAGACAGAGAAGACCTTTAGTGTAACAGGTGCAGCCCCTGTTGCTTTGTGTTGCTGCTGCTGCGTACTGAATATCTGACAGTTTTGAAGCTTGGGTCAAGGGCAGCAGTCTTGCTTGTCTTGTGTACTGTAGTATTGTTCAGTTGCCCGGTCATGTCTGACTTTTTGCTACCCCATGGACTGCAGCACGCCAGGCCTCCCTGTCCCTCACCATCTCCCCAAGTTTGCCCAAGTTCATGTCCATTGCATCGTACTTTGCACCTCACCACTCTGCCTGGTGTTTATACATATTGTTGATAAATGTTTAAGTCTTTTAGTCTTGAAAAGACATGGAGGAAGTTTAAATGCATATTGCTAGGTGAAAAAAGCCAGTTTGAAAAGGGTATATGCTGTGCGAGTCCAACTACACGATGTTCAGAAAAGGAAAAACTCCAGAGACAATAAAAGATCATTGCCAGGGGTTTGCAGGAAGGAAGGATGGAGGGATGAATAGGCAGAACAGACGATTTTGGGGGGAGTGAAACTATTTCATATAATACTTTAATAGTGCATATATGCCATTATATACTTTCCAAAGCCTTGTAGAACAGTACAATGTAAAGATTGAAGCCTTATGGAAACTATGGACTAAGCATGTATTACTATTGGCTCATTAGTTACAACAAATGTATCAAACTAAGGAAAGATGTTAATAATCGGGGAAACCGGGGAACTGAAGGAGGTATATGGGAACTCTTTGTACTTTCTGCTCATTGGTCTGTATATCTAAAACTGCTATAAAATAAGGAAATCTATTAATTTTTTAAAAAGTCTATGAAGCTTTATTCTGCCCCTGACTTGCACTCCAGCATAATATAAAAGGAACTACCAGAAACGAGGTGAATGAATGAATGTGACATGTGAGGTAATAGTCCTTAGAATATATTTTATTTTGAGTAAATAAATCTCTATTGAGTGCCAACTAAAGGGCTGCTAGGGAGTGTACAGTAAAGAAAAAAAGAAAAACTGCTTATTCTGAGAACTACAAAGAAGAGCTCTTTTATTCTCTTGATCACAAGATTCTTCAGGAGAGGAAATGTTTACCTGCCAAAGAAGAAAAAAGGAAAAAACTTTAGGGAGTGTAACAATTAACCAGGAATGTTAAATACATGGATTGGAACAAAGACGAAGGTTCAAAGACTAAGTAAATGTATAAAGACACAGGAAGTACCCTGATAAAAGTGAAGGTGAAACAGTCCATGTAGTGTCCAAATGGATGGAAAATGACGATGTCCTGAAGCAGTCAGAGAAAAGCTCACATGTGATTTTGTAAGTCATCGGAGGAGACATGATATCATCACCCAGACACACACACACACTCAGGCTGCATTCTTTCTGAGGATTTCCGAGTTATAGTCTGTTGGATGCAGCCATGAAAAGGAGAGAAGGAGGTGTCTTATTTGATGCTTAAAACAAAACAAAGCGAAACACAGGCTTATACAATTAGGACATCTTTCCCATCACCAAAAAGGCAGAGAGGTAGTGCTGCTCATTCCTGCTTCCACACGCACTCCTCTGGCTGACCTGGTGTTCCTTCCTTTATTCTTCACATCTGGACACCCACTCCTCTGGCTGACCTGGTGTTCCTTCCTTTATTCTTCACGTCCGGCCAGGGCATATGTCTTAAGCTGGTTTTATCTGTCCACCAGTCGCAGTGCATCAAGTGATAAAGCAAGATGACACAAGGAAAGCAGTATGATTCCCCTAAATCCCAGCACACAAGGAGAGCCATACTTGAATACAGCATTGGGAGGTATAACCTACACAGTCCCCCAGGATTCCAAACATTTGGAAAAATGACTTAAAGGGTTGGATTACAGCAGGTTGGGGGCAGTCCTTGAATGTCTCTCAAGGAGGAGATACTATGGAGGCAGGGCTCTACAGTCTGAAGGCTCAGTTCTACTGTCTCCTAACATGAACGATTACATGGCCTGCATGAACCTCATTTCCCACATGTGTAATGTAGGGGTTTACACTTGTCCTTCACAACAGACAGTTATAATGAAGATAAAATGAATTAATGAAAACAAGAGTTATTGGTACACCATCATCATTTCTTTCCTCCCTTGAAAAACACAAGAGGTACCCAGGAAGCCACCTCAAAATTTTACAATAGAGCTCAACACTTGGCATGACCTTGGAAGCCTGGAAATACATAGATTTACTTTCAAGTTCAGCAAACGGTTATCACCAAGGCTGTCTGTAGCACATGGCCATGTGGGTTATCCACGGCCCAACTCTAGGGAACACCATTCTTATAATGTGGGACCTGCAGCTGAAAACTAAGGGTTAGTGGGTAAAGATTTCAAATCTTACTTTCTATAATAAACTCATATATTATTAAGCAAACCAGACAGCTAGCTATCCAAACATGTGGCACATGACCCTCATACTTTCAGATAAATTTGAGAAGTGCAATCAATGTAATGAGTAAAACGGTTTCCATCCTGAAGCTCTAAGTCTCTTTTTCTACGTGCTGAAGCGAAAGTCGCTCAGTTGTGTCCGACTCTTTGCGACCCCGTGGACTATACAGTCCATGGAATTCTCCAGGCCAGTGGAATAGGTAGCATTTCCCTCTCCAGGGGATCTTCCCTGGATCAAACCTACGTCTCCCACATTGCAGGCGGATTCTTTACCAGTTGAGCCACAAGGGAAGCCCAAGAATACTGGAGTGGGTAGTCTATCCCTTAGTTTGTTTTATATATATATATATATATATATATATCCCTTATATAGATATATAAACTAAGGGATATATAAAATATCTATTATATATATAAATTATCTATATTATATATAGATATATAAACTTCAAAAAGACAACAAAATTATAGAAATTTTAGTTTTAAAAAACCCACTGACTAAGTCCCACCTTGAATTCTGAGATTGATGCTGAATCTCAGAACTCAGCCTCTGTGCTGAATCAAACCTCAGAGACAATATTTTGAGTGTTTTAATCTTTTGGCTGGGCTTCCCTGGTGGCTCAGTGGCAAACAATCTGCCTGCAATGCAGGAGATGTAGGCTCGATCCCTGGGTCAGGAAGATCCTCTGGAGAAGGAAATGGCAACCCTCTCCAGTATTCTTGCCTGGGGAATCCCATGGACAGAGGAGCCCAGGGGGCTACAGTCCATGGGGTCACAAAAGACTTGAACACAACTTATTAACTAAACAACAACAATCTTTTGGCTATGCTTCTTGGGCTTACCAGGTGGCACTAGCAGTAAAGAACCTGCCTGACATTGCAATGAAACATAAAACATGCAGGTTCGATCCCTGAGTCGGGAAGATCCCCTGGAGAAGGGAATGGCAGCTCACTCCAGTATTCTTGCCTGGAGAATCCCATGGACAGAGAAGCCAGGCAGGCCACAGTCCAGGGGGTAGCAAAGAGTCGGACACAACTGAAGTGACTTAACACGCACACGCTTGGCATGCAGGATCTTAGTTCTCCGACCAAGGATCGAACTGGTGCCCCTTGCGTTCGAAGTGTGGAGTTATAATTACTAAACCATCAGGGAAGTTCCTCAGCCATGTGTCTCCCTTTGCCTAGCAAAGCAATAAAGCTATTATTTTCTGTGTTGTGATGTCCTTAGTCACTCAGTCCTGTGCGACTCTTTGTGACCCCATGGACTGTAGCCTTCCAGGGGGGACTCTCCAGACTACTTCACTTAAAACTCTGTCTCTGAGATTCAATTTGGCACTGGTGCACAGAGGTCAAGTTTTAGCATCGAGTTAAGCCACAACAGAACCCAAGTAAGACGGTAGGTGTTGCAAGAGGGCATCAGAGGGCAAACACACTGAAACCAGACTCACAGAAAATTAGTCAATCTAACTACACTAGGACCACAGCCTTGTCTAACTCAATGAAACTAAGCCATGCCCATGGGGCCACCCAAGACAGGTGGGCCATGGTGGAGAGGTCTGACAGAATGTGGTCCACTGGAGAAGAGAATGGCAAACCACTTCAGTATTCTTGCCTTGAGAACCCCATAAACAGTATGAAAAGGCAAAATGATAGGATACTGAAAGAGGAACTCCCCAGGTCAGTAGGTGCCCAATATGCTACTGGAGATCAGTGGAGAAACAACTCCAGAAAGAATGACTCATTGGAAAAGACTCTGATGCTGGGAGGGATTGGGGGCAGGAGGAGAAGGGGATGACAGAGGATGAGATGGCTGGGTAGCATCACTGACTCGATGGACGTGAGTCTGAGTGAACTCCGGGAGTTGGTGATGGACAGGGATGCCTGGCGTGCTGTGATTCATGGGGTCGCAAAGAGTCGGACACGACTGAGTGACTGAACTGAACTGAACTGAAGCCACGACAGAAGCCTCTCCTAAAATGCAAGGTTTAAACAATAATGCCACGAGAACAGGAAACTTCTTCATGCAAATGAATTTTGTTCTCAAAGAGAGCGAGTAAACTGACAAGAGGAGAACAATGTCTACTTGATGGCAGGCAACTCTGATTCTAGTAATCAGATCTTTTCCAGAAGTTTTCTCTCTTAAAGTTCATGCAGTTCCAATCAACTGCTCAATAGGATCTTTTTTTCTTTAAACTTGGAAGCTCTCCTAACCTTCATCTGGAAGAATAAACAAATGAAAACAACATGGATACTCTTAAGAAAACTGAGGCAGGGAGCGAACTTCATCCATTCTGTCACTAAAACATAAAGCAGTAAGACTGAAAACTTTCTGGGGCTGGTATGATGACTGAATTGACAAACCTCTCATGGCAACACGGTGACCTGTAAATGGATACTAGTATGTATAAAATATGAATTGTGTTATTTCACAAATCAATTGGGAAGGAAAAATCATTCCATAAATTGTACTGGGCTGAATAGCTAGCAATTGGGAGAAAAATCAACTCACGTCTTCACCTCACATCATAAATTAAAAATAAATTTTAGGATATGTAAAGAGACCAAAAAAATCAAGCTTTAGATGTATTAAAAGAAAATAGAATTAAATATTTTTCAAACCTTGGAAAAGGGTGAATTTCTAAGCTTGAAAACAATAGAAGAAATAAAAATCTAACAACATAAAAACAATTTTGAAAGTTAAAAAGGCAAACAGTAAACTATCAATAACTTATGGGAAGACGCCAATAACTTTAAATAATTCACAATAGATATAAAAATTACTAAGACTTTAATAGATAAACCAGCAGAGCATGGGCAGAACACTTACAGAAGAGCCATTACGACTATTTGTAAACAAACAGACAAAACAGAAGTTCACCAGCAGATGTGACTCTAAAAAGTAACAAATGAAACAAATTTATATCCTTCTTACCCTTTTAATTGGCAAACTTAAAAAGTGATGATACTTATTAATATAGAAGGGACAGAAACACGAACATGCTTATGCATGCCTAGTGACATTTCACGTGGATACAACCTTTCAGAAAGTAATAAATTTGACAAAATGTGGAGAAGGAAACAGCAACCCACTCCAGTGTTCTTGCCTGGAGAATCCCAGGGACAGAGGAACCTGGCAGGCTGCAGTCCATGGGGTCGCACAGAGTTGGACACGACTGAAGCGACTTAACAGCAGCAGCAGCATCAAGAAGAGAAAAAAATCTCATGCCTTTTTATCCAGGGCCCCTTTTCTGGAGATAAAGAAAATAAAAAGCATGGAAAAAAACCATATCCACCAGGACAACCATAAAATAATGTTTATAAAAGATCTGAAGCAACTAAATTACATAATAAGAAGAAATTCATTCAGTAATGCATAGTATATTATATGCATATATTGTATGCATTAGTAATGCTATATATTGTCACTCTGCTTATTTAACTTATATACAGAGTACATCATGAGAAACGCTGGGCTGAATGAAGCACAAGCTGGAATCAAGATTCCCAGGAGAAATATCAGTAACCTCAGATATGCAGATGACACCACCCTTATGGCAGAAAGTGAAGAAGAACTAAAGAATCTCTTGATGAAAGTGAAAGAGGAGAGGGAAAATGTTGGCTTAAAACTCAACATTCAGAAAACTAAGATCATGGCATCTGGTCCCATCATTTCATAGCAAACAGATGGGGGAACAATGGAAACAGTGACAAACTTTATTTTGGGGGGGCTCCAAAATCACTGCAGATGGTGACTGCAGCCATGAAATTAAAAGATGCTTACTCCTTGGAAGGAAAATTATGACCAACCTAGCCAGCAAATTAAAAAGCAGAGACATTACTTTGCCAACAAAGGTCCATCTAGTCAAAGTTATGGTTTTTCTGGTGGTCATGTATGGATGTGAGAGTTGGACTATAAAGAAAGCTGAGCGTGGAATAATTGATGCTTTTGAACTGTGGTGTTGGAGAAGACTCTTGAGAGTCCCTTGGACTGCAAGGAGATCCAACCAGTCCATCCTAAAGGAAATCAGTCCTGAATATTCATTGGAAGGACTGATCCTGAAGCTGAAACTCCAATACTTTGGCCACCTGATGCAAAGAATTGACTCACTGGGAAAGACCCTGATGCTGGGAAAGACTGAAGACGGGAGAAGGGAACAACGTGGATGGCATCACCATGGACATGAGTGGACATGAGTCTGAGTCAACTCTGGGAGTTGGTGATGGACAGGGAGGCCTGGCATGCTGCAGTCCATGGGGTCTCAAAGTATCAGACACAACTGAGCAACTGAACTGACTGAATGCATAAAGAAAGAAAGAAAGAAAGAAAGATAGTGAAGTTGCTCACTCGTGTCCGACTCTTTGCAACCCCATCGACTGTAGCCCACCAGGCTCCTCTGTCCATGGGATTCTCCAGGCAAGAATACTGGAGTGGGTTGCCGTTTCCGTCTCCAGGGGATCTTCCCAACCCAGGGATCGAACCTGGGTCTCCTGCATTACAGGCAGATGCTTTATCCTCTGAGCCACCGGGGAAGCCCATAAAACTTAGCAAATGATAGTTTGAAGGGAAAATTTTGAATGGATGAAATATACATATGGTAGAACATTTTTCAACTCAATGCAGCTATAGTTTAGAGTTATTTCCCGTCCTTTTCTTACCAATCTCCTTCTGATAACAGCACTTCTTTTCTTTGGACAATCATTCTCAATCCTGTGTGATCCTGGTGGGAATGTGCCTTGTGATGACGCAACCTCATCTCTGCCAACTGGTGAGCATATGACCCAGCTTGGTCTAGTGACCATATGACACCCCCCGGGCATGGTAATCAGTCAGAGGAAGGATACGTTTTTCTTGTCTGACCAATTTGAGTCATTTCCTGGACTTTTCCAAAGTGAAGGTGCCCACTAAGTTGCTTCAGTCGTATTTGACTCTTTGCAACCCCATGGACTGCAGCCCACCAGGCTCCTCTGTCCATGGGACTCTCCAGGCAAGAACACTGGAGCGGGTTGCCATTTCCTCCTCCGGGGGATCTTCCCAACCCAAGACTGAACCCACTTTCCTCACAACAGCCTGCATCGGCAGCGGGTTCTTTACCACTAGCACTGCCTGGGAAGCCCCGGAGTGCAGGCAGGCAGACACTCCTCCTTTTGGATGACCTCGGATTATTGGCAGCTCTACCCTCCGCTGACTGGATCCTTAGGGCAGAGGGGAGGAAGGCGGCAACATACAAAGAGAAACAGAATTAATTTTTTAAAAAGGTCTGAGGACATCCTCCAGATCCCTGGATGTAGCCCTACCTAAAGCCCTTATACTTCTCACTTACGTGAGTTTTCCTGACACATGGTTGAGAATGATGGTGCTGATTTGAGTTGGGATTCAGTCCTTAGCATTTGTATCCTCACTGGTGCAGAAATAATGTCTGTACAGTATCTTTGGTGGCCAGAATACTTTTTAAAATCGGGATCAGACATGTCACTTCCCTGTTGGAAATCTCGCAGCAGCTTCACATTGCTCTGAGACCAAGAATCTCCTTACCATGTCCTGTGTCCTTTTACACACACGCACACCCACACCATACTGCCAAGTCACAACACAGAACCACGATGCGCTTTCTGTACGTACACATAAGCTTACATTAGGATATGTCAAAAATCAGATGCTGTAATAAAAGTTCTTGGGAGTTTTTGTCCCAGTGCTACAGCCAAGTGCATAATAAAAAGGGCCTATTAGTTATTATCTGTAATATGGGAGTAGTTAATTGAGAATAAAGAGGCTAAAGCGCAGGAATTCTACTACCTTTAATTTTAAGTAGTATTTACAATTTTTAAAATTTAGCATACCGCAAAAGCCTAAGGTGATCCTATCTGGTTTTTAAATACAAAAAAATCACATTTCTCTTTATTTCCAGTCCTCTCCTGGCTTTTGCATATGTGTAGACCTTGATGCTTCTACCCTCTCAGAGCCCTCACAGTCACGCTCCATGATTTGATATTTTCACCAATTTTTCAGCCACCAAGTCTCACTTTGATGGATAACTTCATCCACTTTTTCCACAAATAATTATGGAGTGCCTGTATGTATTAGGTCCTGGGCAGTAATAAGGCATTCTGCCCCTCTTGAAACTTACAGTTTACTGACAGGAACAAGCAAAAACAAGTGAACAAACAAAAATTGGTCCATGGGGTCGCTACGAGTCTGACATGACTGAGCGACTTCACTTTCACTTTTCACTTTCACGCGTTGGAGAAGGAAATGGCAACCCACTCCAGTGTTTTTGCCTGGAGAATCCCAGGGACGGGGGAGCCTGGTGGGCTGCCATCTATGGGATCGCACAGAGTCGGACATGACTGAAGCGACTTAGCAGCAGCAGCAGCAGCAGGGAGAAAAAAATTAGGTTTTTTTTTGCAAAGATTATCAGGGAAAGTCCTTCTGAAAAGGTAAGTGGGGATATGAAGCATGAGGAAAAAACAGGGTTTGTTTGAGGATTATTACAGCTGGAACATCACAAGCAAGATGCTAAATGATGCATATGGTTAGACGATAGATCAAGCACAGCCTTTACAGGTTGGCTTTTATTTAAAGTACAGTTTGAAACAACTGAAAGGTTTAAATGTGGAAAGTGGCATATCTTACTTACTTTTATTTTTGCTTTACTCTTTCCCTTTATTTTATTGTCATTCAGTTGCTAAGTCGTGTCTGACTCTTTGAGACCTCATGGGCTATATAGCCCACCAGATTCCTCTGTCCTCCAGGATCTCCTGGAGTTTGCTCAAATTCATGTCTGTCTGGAGAAGGAAATGGCAACCCACTCCAGTATTCTTGCCTGGAGAATCCCAGGGATGGGAGCCTGGTGGGCTGCCATCTATGGGGTTGCAGAGTCAGACACGACTGATGTGACTTAGCAGCTTAGCAGCATGTCCATCAAGTTGGTGATGCTATCTAACCATCCGATCCTCTGCTGCCGCCTTCTCCTTTTGCCTTCAATCTTTCCTAGCATCAGGGTCTTTTCCAATGAGTCAGCACTTCACATCAGGTGGACAAAGTATTGGAGCTTCCTTGCCATCCAGGATATTCTCAAGAGTCTTCCCCAGCACTACAAGTCAGAAGCATTAATTCTTTGGCATTCAACCTTCTTTATGGATCAAATCTCATATCTGTATATCATTACTGGAAATCAGTTTTCAAAATAATGAGTGGGTTCATTAATATCAAAAAGATATAAACTTTAAAATCAGTTTGTTCATATTCACAAAATATCTGGTTTAGATTTTCGTTGGGATTTTGTTGAATCTATAGTTTGAGAAAAACTGCCATCGTGAGTCTTCTTGAAAACATTGGGTCTTCCTGTCCATGAAAGTAGAATGTCTCCCTCTTAATTTAGATCTTTCATTTCATTCATCAGAGTTTTGTAGTTTTGCTTATATAGATCTTGAACATATTTTGTTAAATTTATACCTAAGTATTTCTTTTGGTGTTAACACATATGGCATTAGTTTTTAGTTTCAACGCTGGACTGGAAGAAACACAAGCTGGAATCAAGATTGCCAGGAGAAATGTCAATAGCCTCAGATATGCAGATGACACCACCCTTATGGCAGAAAGTGAAGAGGAACTCAAAAGCCTCTTGATGAAAGTGAAAGTGGAGAGTGAAAAAGTTGGCTTAAAGCTCAACATTCAGAAAACGAAGATCATGGCATCCGGTCCCACCACTTCATGGGAAATAGATGGGGAAACAGTGGAAACAGCGTCAGACTTTATTTTTCTGGGCTCCAAAATCACTACAGATGGTGACTGCAGACATGAAATTAAAAGACGCTTACTCCTTGGAAGGAAAGTTATGACCAACCTAGATAGCATATTCAAAAGCAGAGACATTACTTTGCCAACAAAGGTCCATCTAGTCAAGGCTATGGTTTTTCCTGTGGTCATGTATGGATGTGAGAGTTGGACTATGAAGAAGGCTGAGCACTGAAGAATTGATGCTTTTGAACTGTGGTGTTGGAGAAGACTCTTGAGAGTCCCTTGGACTGCAAGGAGATCCAACCAGTCCATTCTGAAGATCAGCCCTGGGGTTTCTTTGGAAGGAATGATGCTAAAGCTGAAACTCCAGTACTTTGGCCACCTCATGCAAAGAGTTGACTCATTGGAAAAGACTCTGATGCTGGGAGGGATTGGGGGCAGGAGGAAAAGGGGATGACAGAGGGTGAGATGGCTGGATGGCATCACTGACTCGATGGACGTGAGTCTCAGTGAACTCTGGGAGTTGGTGATGGACAGGGAAGCCTGGCGTGCTGCAATTCATGGGGTCTCAAAGAGTAGGACACAACTGATCTGATCTGATCTGATGTAGGTTGTCATTTAATATTCTTCAAAAGTTTTGGTTTTTTAAAATGTATCATCATAGGTTTCACCTTGATCTGTTTCAATATCTTACACTTCTTTTTATCAGCATATGACTGTCCCACATGGGGCCAGTGGGCTTCGAGTTGACCCCTGAGTCCTTTTGACATGTCCTCAGAAGTCTTAGTTGCTTCACTGTTACTGGTATGGCAAGATGTTCCAGGCTAATCTTTCATATTTCTTGCCCCAGACTTGTAAACAGCTTATTCTGCAAGGAGCCCTAATTTTTTGTTATTGGTAGTTCAAGTAGATTACCACACTACCTCCTAACCAGTTTCTCCAATTCCACTCAACTCACTTTTATTCCATTCTCTATTTAAAAGCAAGATTGAAAAAAAAAAAAAACAAAACCCAATAAATAAATAAATAAAAGACAGCAAGGATGAGTTTAAAACACACCCAGAATTGTTACTTCTAAATACCATTTCCCAATAAAAGGTTCCTTGGAGAAAAGACTCAATAAAAACTTCCATGTTTTAGGTGAAGACTGATTGAACGTATTGAGATTAGAATAATGAATATTCTGGGAAAGATTTGAAACAGGATATTAAATCACTATTTCAGATTGCCAGTGGTCTAAATTTTATTTAAAAGATATTGTATAAACAGTGTTTCAAGAAATCCTATACACTTAGTGTTTACATAGCTTTGTATACTCTTCCAGTCTTTGTTGACTAAATCTACAATTCAAGAGTTGCAAACAGTATGTTCATTTTGCTTCATGGCCTGCATTTTTTCACATAGACAATTTGAAACCTCATCACTTTAAAATACACTCAGTTATATGCCAGATAGTAACTCAGTTAATAATTCTCTTATTTGGGGTTGGGTTGCTTCTGATTTTTTATTGTTGTGTCTCAGTTAAGACTCTGGTTATAAGCAACAAAAAGTGATTCAAGCCACTTTATGTTGAAAGGGTTATTATAAAGATGAGGGGTGTGTCATGGAGTCAAAGGGAAAAAATGCAGTTCGGGCGTCTGGAAGAAGCCAGAAAGCTGTCAGTCTGTTCTTTGTTTATCTCCACATTTCTTGATGAATCTGCTTCATTCTTCTTTCTCCTACCCTGATTATCTCTCCTTATAGAGGAATAGAATTATATCATGGCCCACTTCATTTTACCACCCTGACCATCTACAAAGACTGACCTGTATTCTGCTTCCCAGTTCCATATCCTAGCTTGCATTAAATCCATCTGGTTGATCAGGAGGTGAGTTTATCCAATACAGAGATGGATGCCAGGGCCCCTGTGGGTGGGGGGTGGAGGAGTTCCTTGAGAAGAAGGGATAATTCATGGGTTGGGTTGACCCCTAAAATGTGACTAATTGGTGTAATTATTATAAAATGAAATAATTAATTATTAAATAATTAAAATTATTTTTCTTTCTCGTTGGAGCCTGTTCTTCAAAGTGGACTTACTGGGTGTCAGAGTGAACGTGACTTATTTTAGTCAGTGTGATCTGGGCCATGCTGATGACAGGAGGGTGAGTAAATCAGGGTGCTGGGAAATCCTGGTCTGGTGCCCTTGTGAACTGCGTGTGAAGAAGTTCTTGCTTATCTTCATGATATGGCTTTTAAGCCACTGCCTGTCCATCCCTGCCCCAGTAAGCACTAGAATCAATATACTTTCTTTGCATTCTTTATTTGGTGAGGGGGAGTTCAGTAGTATTTACTGAACAGAAGAAAGGAGGGCACAATACAAAATGGCAATTCTCATGTAATAACATCACATACTTTTTTTTAATTTTTTAAAAATTAATTTATTTATTTTACTTTACAATATTGTATTGGTTTTGCCATACACTGACATGAATCTGCCACAGGTGTACACGTGTTCCCTATCCTGCACCCCCCCTCCCACCTCCCTCCCCATCCCATCCCTCTGGGTCATCCCGGTGCACCAGCCCCGCGCACCCTGTATCATGCATCCAACCTGGACTGGCGATCTGTTTCACATGTGATAATTCACATGTTTCAATGCCCTTCTCCCATATCATCCTGCCCTCGCCCTCTCCCACAGAGTCCAAAAGACTGTTCTATACATCTGTGTCTCTTTTGCTGTCTCGCACACAGGGTTATCATTACCATCTTTCTAAATTCCACATATATGCGTTAGTATACTGTAACATCAGAGAAGGCAATGGCACTCCACTCCAGTACTCTTGCCTGGAAAATCCCATGGATGGAGGAGCCTGGTAGGCTGCAGTCCATGGGGTCTCTAAGAGTGAAAGTGAAGTGAAAGTGAAGTGAAAGTGAAGTCACTTAGTCGTGTCCGACTCTTCGTGACCCCATGGACTGCAGCCTACCAGGCTCCTCTGCCCATGGGATTTTCCAGGCAAGAGGACTGGAGTGGGGTGCCATTGCCTTCTCCTGATCAAGCTTAGAAGACCATAAAAGGGGCCGCATGCGGGAGGAAGCAGAGTGAAGCATATGACTGATCTAGAGTGAATCCAAACTGGGACCTCTGGGCAGGCAAACCAGCTATTGAAACTACGGATCCTGAGTCGGCGAGAAGGCAGAGCTTGGGGTCCAAGGGTCCAGTGAGGGTCCGAGGAGTGAACGAAAAGCACATCCAGCTCAGGGGACCAGAAGCATGACCAGAGAGATGTGATTCCATAATCAGCATCGAGGGAAGTTTTTTCCACGTGCTTCCAATACATTCAGTTCAGTTCAGTTCAGTCACTCAGTTGTGTCCGACTCTTTGCGACCCCATGAATCACAGCACGCCAGGCCTCCCTGTCCATCACCAACTCCTGGAGTTCACTCAGACTCACGTCCATCGAGTCAGTGATGCCATCCAGCCATGTCATCCTCTGTCGTCCCCTTCTCCTCTTGCCCCCAATCCCTCCCAGCATCAGAGTCTTTTCCAATGAGTCAACTCTTCGCATGAGGTGGCCAAAGTACTGGAGTTTCAGCTTTAGCATCAGTCCTTCCAAAGAAACCCCAGGGCTGATCTCCTTTAGGATGGACTGGTTGGATCTCCTTGCAGTCCAAGGGACTCTCAAGAGTCTTCTCCAACACCACAGTTCAAAAGCATCAATTCTTCAGTGCTCAGCCTTCTTCACAGTCCAACTCTCACATCCATACATGACCACTGGAAAAACATAGCCTTGACTAGATGGACCTTTGTTGGCAAAGTAATGTCTCTGCTTTTGAATATGCTGTCTGGGTTGGTCATAACTTTCCTTCCAAGGAGTAAGCGTCTTTTAATTTCATGGCTGCAGTCACCATCTGCAGTGATTTTGGAGCCCAAAAAATAAAGTCTGACACTGTTTCCACTGTTTCCCCATCTATTTCCCATGAATGACCCAAACAGCCTGTTTTCTTTACTTTATTGTAATGTTCCCTTATTGCTTATTTAAAATTACTCAGTTCACAAGGGCACCGTCAGAGCACGATTCTTGATTCCAAGTCAGAAGTCTCCCCTGTTTTGTTTTTAAATGCAAGTGACAAGGGCTGACATAGCCTGGCGGGTGTGCCTGCAAGAGGGGCTCTGCAGGTGCCGTTGGCTGGGGCTGCCGTCCAGTCGGGGCCGGGCCCCTGGAGGCCCCTCAGTCCCCCTGGTGCAGTGGGGCGGGCTGGGGCCCTTCCACTAGACCCTGCATCATTTTACACACTCCCACCTCAGTTTAAGGGTATAAAAGGAGTGGCAGCTGGTTTCTGAGTTTGCAGGGAAAAGTGCTAAAAGCAATCAAGCAGTTGGGAAATCGTCTTGAGGTTCATGGAATGAACTAGGCATTGATGTGTAAGAGAGGGGCTAATAACTGTTCTCGGAACACTCCGCCAGCACGTTAGAGAGATGTTGGCCATTTGTTTTCAAAAATTCAAAGAACAGCAAAAACCATTCTAGCAGTTTAAGGGGAATGCTGTGGGCAAAAATTACAAAAGAGAAGTGAAAAGGGGGAGTGCACGAGGGCCATTAAGCAGCTGTCAGGGGAGATTTAATTTAAAATAAGATAAACATCCATTGTGCTATGAAACAAATATTTCTGCCACATTTCCATCCCTGCCTCCTTACGCAGCTTTCTTTCGGACTTTGCTAGAATGTAGAATGGAAAACCAATGTGAAGCTCAGATGGAATAGGACTTGATCCCCTTCATCAGTACAGAGGGAAGTATTTGGCATGTGTTTTCAATACATTATAATTCCCTAAAATTGCCTCTTTTCTTCACTGTATTGTAATTTACCCCCATGTTGCTTTATTTAAATTGTATAATTCATAAAAGATTAAAGCTTGCTCCTTAATGAATATGCTCAAATTTCTCACTTAACATAGAATTGCATGTGTTTCTGTCTTTGTCAGTGACTAACCCCCCATGAATACTTAATTCTTAATAAATACTAAGTGGTGTACTTCCCTTTATGTTTTTGGCTAGAAATTATATAATCAGGCATACTCTCAAATGTTGTACCTTTTTGGATTATATGCTTTTTGTGATAATGAATTAAAATATATTTATATTCAAATGCTCCCTTGAATTCAAAATAGAGAGGAAGGGATTCTAGGATCTTCAAAACACTAGAAAAACGTGGCTCTTCAATGGAATTGCATCAGGTGAAACCTGGAGAGTAAATTGAAGACTGTTCTTCTGACCATAAACCGTGGAAGTGGAGAGAGAACTTTTAAAACAGAGGAATATCTCAGACAAGGTATTATTAACGCTTAAATGAGAGTCATTTCAATTATTTCAGGTTATGTATAATAACATGAATCCATCAAAATGAACATAATGGGCTCTGATAAACTAGATGGGACTACAATTTTTCAAAGCAGTGAACTTCAACTTGTATGTATTTAGGAGAATTTTTTAAAATATGCCACTGACCTACTTTCAGATGTGGACTCACAAATCCCAGGCCCCTAGGAGAGTAAGAAGAAAAGTTACTTGCTTATATTCTGCAATTTATTACACTAATTTATGGTCCTTCAAGTCTGGGCAGGGGATGGGCTGTTCTTGTTTTATAGAAGAACCTTTTTGTCCTTTGTTGGGGACGTTTCCAGAAATTTAACAATTGACTCTAATAGAATCTTATGAATAAAACTAATGAAAACATGAAGAAATGAACTCTAGAGACCAAACATACAGTAGCTTATTGTTCACTCTCTGGAGAATAGAAATACCTTCCCTCACAAGGTACAATGGTGCAAACAGGGAGTAACACTTGGGCTTCAATGAACAAGGCGTTCAGGGTCAGGAGGAGGCCAGTACTGCTGACCTGAATCTGGTCAGTAAGAATAAACTCCATCGACAGGTATAAGCAAAGACGGGACGTGTCTTTCAGCTTTTCAGATGAGTCGTGTGTTCAGATGATTTTCAAAGTTGTTTACAGAGAGAAACAAGTTACAGATCCAATTCTCTATCCACTGACCCACCTCCATGATTTCTGCAAGGGTTATATATATTAAGTCATGCTTTCTCTTTCACTAAAGCCAATCCTTATTTTGCCTATTCTCATAGATCTTAGGGAGTAAGAAAGGAGAGTTGGTCTAAATGAGATACTTACATGGTTTTTAATTACAAAATTCTTCATCGCATCAAGACTTTTATTGGAGTTGCAATCACAGAGACACTCAGGGCAAACCAACATCCCTCCCCCCCCCAACACCCTGGCTCTTGGGTCTCAGTTTTCTCATCTATGAAGTGAATAGTGCATGGATCAGTGTTTACCCAATTGGTCACCGGGTGTAGAACAGATGATTTTAGGTGATAGGTGAATAATTGCTCCAAGTTACGTATTTATTTACTAACTTTCAAAACACATGATGTTTATGAATATTACTGGTTAAAGTAGATACTGAAGTCAGTGAATAGAAAGAAAAATACTAAGTAAATGATAAAAATAGTCATAAAATGGTGACATGTTATTTTTGAATGAGTAACATCTGGAAAATACTAGACTGGATGATCCCCAAGGTATGTTTTAGCTCGGACTCTAAAATGTCTATAATTGTTAAGTCCTTGTTCCAAACCTTGCTCACATTAATGGTACTAAAGAAGCCAAAATTAAATAAAACATGAAAGTTAAACAGCAGAAGTGCAGAGGGCTTAGGTAATTCTCAGACTTGAGACTCACTCCAAAATTAAAACTGGATACATTTCCTTTGATTTTGACATGGAATTTTAACAATATTGTCTAAGCAACTCCATGCAACACTTTCATAAAAGCCTTTTTAAGAGCCCCTATCTTGAATTATAAGTTCTGTAATTGTGCCCCAAATGTTTATGGTATGATCAACACTGGTGTCCTAGAAGAGTTGCAAACTCTGCTGTGGTTGTCCTTTAACTGCTTCTTGGAACAGAAACATACATACTGACTTCATTTATCAAGTGCCTAGCAATGGCCTTGCACTTGGTAAACTTTATCTTGTGTAATCCTCACAACAACCCTACAGATTCCTATTTTTAGGTTAAGAAACTGCAGCTCTTCGAGTTTCCTAACTTACCCAAGGGCTCAGAGCTAGTCTGTGCTGAGAATTTTTAAAAATGCTACCCCAGTCTGTCTTATTTCTAGGCACACACTTTTTCTGCACCATAAAAGCTTCATGTTAGAAATTTAAAGAACATCCCTCTCCCTCTCCTTCTCTACATGTGAAGTAGAGAGGCCTTTGGACTTGATCAAGAAAAGCTTGTGGAAGAACTCACATTCCTGAAGTGTGGGCCAGAGACTTAGGCTGAAGTAGTAAGTACAGGGTGGATTATTTCAAAGAAATGTGACCCTCAGGCGTAGAAAACAAATCTGTGATTACCAGAGAGGAAAGCAGAGGGGAGTGATGAATGGGGAGATTGGGACTGACCTACACACACAACTGTTGAAGAAGGAAATGGCAACCCACTCCAGTGTTCTTGCTTGGAGAATCCCAGGGACGGGGGAGCCTGGTGGGCTGCCGTCTATGGGGTCGCACAGAGTCGGACACGACTGACGTGACTTAGCAGCATACACACAACTAAACAGATCACTAAGAAGGGCCTACTGTGGGCACAGGGAGCAATGCTCCATACTCTGCAGTGGCCTATATACGAAAGGAATCTAACAGCGGGTATATACACCTGATTCACTTTGCCGAACAGAATAAACTAACACAACGTTATGAATCAACTATACTCCAACAACAACACAATTTTCTTAAAGAAAAGAACTGTGATCCTGATCTCTGCGCTCTCCCTCTTGAAGGTTTCTGCCTCCTGCCTGGTCCCCGGATGGAGATCCCCTCCTCTCTGAGCCTCTGCAGATAACCAGCCCTGGGCCTCGCCGCTCCGGCCAGCCCGCGGGAAAGCTGGCATCTTTCTTGACTGCGGTAGAGCCTTATCAGGCCACATCCCAGGGGTGAGCCTCTTCTCTCCCCGCCGCTCCACCAGCTGATAACTTTGAGCAGAAAGTGACCACGCTGTCTGCCAAACTCCCACAGATCACCCCTTGACCCTTCCTCCCCTTTTGTCCTCAAGGAATTCTCTTCAGAATACTCTAAGAAAGACCAGCTCTCCATTCCTTTTCTTTGAGAATTCTCTCTGTCATCCAAAAACAATGTGGGAAAGAGCTGAAGTTATAAGACATGTCCCCTTTATCCTTCTGGGAAAGTTCTCATATAAATTCACTTAAAAAAAAAAAAAAAAAAAAACTACAGTGAAAGAAATATCTTATCAAGTGAGGAAATAAAACCGAAAACATTTACAGTATTTGGAAAACAGTCTTAGTCATAAAGGTCTGAGGAGAGAAGGAAGCTCCCTCTAAGCCTACTTTGTTTCAAACACAAAGGCTTCAGTTACAGGCAGCTGACAGGTGCCCAGAGCAGTTGCTCAAGGGCCAAGAGCCCAGCAAAGAAAATATGGACATGAGTCTCCGTTTAATCCTGTTCCCCATTGTCTCTGTTATCAGCACCTTTCCCATTTTAGGTGAGTCCTAAAGGAAACAGTGTCCTCAGAAGACCTCTCTAAGGCCCAGCCAACCCATCTGTTAGCCTGTCCATGGGACTGCTGGGCTCCCTGGTGCGTCAGTGGTAAAGAATCTACATGCCAACGCAGGTCAGTTCAATCCAGTTCAGTCGCTCAGTCGTGTCCGACTCTTTGCGACCCCATGAATTGCAGCACGCCAGGCCTCCCTGTCCATCACCAACTCCTGGAGTTCACTCAAATTCACATCCATTGAGTTGGTGATGCCATCCAGCCATCTCATCCTCTGTCGTCCCCATCTCCTCCTGCCCCCAATCCCTCCCAGCATCAGAGTTTCTTCCAATAAGTCAACTCTTCGCATGAGGTGGCCAGAGTACTGGAGTTTCAGCTTTAGCATCATTCCTTCCAAAGAACACCCAGGGCTGATCTCCTTTAGGATGGACTGGTTGGATCTCCTTGCAGTCCAAGGGACTCTCAAGAGTCTTCTTCAACACCACAGTTCAAAAGCATCAATTCTTCAGCGCTCAGCTTCCTTCACAGTCCAACTCTCACATCCATATATGACCACTGGAAAAACCATAGCCTTGACTAGACGGACCTTGTTGGCAAAGTAATATCTCTGCTTTTGAATATGCTATCTAGGTTGGTCATACCTTTCCATCCAAGGAGTAAGTGTCTCTTAATTTCATGGCTGCAATCACCATCTGCAGTGATTTTGGAACTCAAAAAAAGTAAAGTCTGACACTGTTTCAACTGCTTCCCCATCTATTTCCCATGAAGTGATGGGACCAGATGCCATGATCTTCGTTTTCTGAATATTGAGCTTTAAGCCAACTTTTTCACTCTCCTCTTTTACTTTCATCAAGAGGCTTTTGAGTTCCTCTTCACTTTCTGCCATAAGGGTGGTGTCATCTGCATATCTGAAGTTATTGATATTTCTCCTGGCAATCTTGATTCCAGCTTGTGCTTCTTCCAGCCCAGCATTTCTCATAATGTACTCTGCATATAAGTTGAATAAGCAGGGTGACAACCTTGACGTACTCCTTGTCCTATTTGGAACCAGTGTGTTGTTCCATGTCCAGTTCTAACTGTTGCTTCCTGATCTGCATATAGGTTTCTTAAGAGGCAGGTCAGGTGGTCTGCCTCTTTCAGAATTTTCCACAGTTTATTGTGATCCACACAGTCAAAGCTTTGGCATAGTCAATAAAGCAGAAATAGATACTTTTTCTGGAACTCTCTTCCTTTTTCCATGAGCCAGTGGATGTTGGCAATTTGATCTCTAGTTTCTCTGCCTTTTCTAAAACCAGCTTGAACATCTGGAAGTTCACGGTTCACGTATTGCTGAAGCCTGGCTTGGAGAATTTTGAGCATTTCTTTACTAGCGTGTGAGATGAGTGTAATTGTATGGTAGTTTGAGCATTCTTTGGCATTGCCTTTCTTTGGGATTGGAATGAAAACTGACCTTTTCCAATCCTGTGGCCACTGCTGAGTTTTCCAAATTTGCTGGCATATTGAGTGCAGCACTTTCACAGCATCATCCTTCAGGATTTGAAATAGCTCAACTGGAATTCCATCACCTCCACTAGCTTTGTTCGTAGTGATGCTTTCTAAGGCCCACTTGACTTCACATTCCAGGATGTCTGCCTCTAGATGAGTGATCACACCATCACGATTATCTTGGTCATGAAGATCTTTTTTGTACAGTTCTTCTGTGTATTCCTGCCACCACTTCTTAATATCTTCTGCTTCTGTTAGGTCCATACCATTTCTGTCCTTTATCGACAGAAAAGCAGGTTCAATCCCTGGGTCAGGAAAATCCCCTGGTGGAGAGCGTGGCAACCCACTCCAGTGTTCTTGATGGAGAATCCCAAGGACAGAGGAGCTTGAGGGCCAGTTTTGTGGGTCAAATCCACCAAATAGCAATCCAACCTATACTTTCCCTTCCCATCCAGGGAGGGGCAGCTTTGTCTTATGCTTCGTCTCTACTTCATTTGCTTTCCTGGGACACCTCTCCTGGATCATTCCTTTGCAGGCCAGCCCCACACCCAGGGGCCATCTTTAGTTTGGCCTGATCCCTGCAACGCAGTCTGGGCAGGAGCTCCGCCCAGTGGCCCCTGTCCCTGCCCTGCTTGCTTGGGAGGGGACTGGAACTTAACCAGGAGTGTCTCCTGAGAAGAGTAGGGGCAGGATGTTCCCCAGGGAATTCCTTCCACTGAACAGTCTCTGGGCCCCAGAGCCCACTTAGTACATGCATACACCCTAAAACACAGACCACCTCACCCTTGCTACAGACAAAGCAGTGCACTGACATTTTCTGTCTTACTTTTCTTCTATTTCACATTTTTAAATGCTGGTAAGTACCCACTACATTTATTCTGTGACCCACTAATGGGTCATGACCTACTTTTAGAAATATACTCAGAGACCTTCTAAATACATCCTTTGAATACAAATGAAAACTCTCCTGAGTGTCACGACCCAGTCCTTCTGGCCCTGTCCCGCTCCCTCTGCTGCTCTGACTCAGGGCGGTGTCCTGAGAGAGGGGCCTGATCAGTGCTTTGCTAACCTTGACCACCCTTGCTAATGCCTCCACTGCCCAGCCCCGAGCCAGGCTTCCTGTCCAGAGCTTCTTGCCCCTTGAAAATGTGTGCTTGGTGATGACATGAAACTGCAGCTTCAGAGGTTCATCTTTTGCCATTTTAATGATTTCATATTTTAACCCAGTTTTAAAACTGTAAGATGTATTTGGTACAGTTTATCTTAACAAATAACACCACCCACAAGGGAGCCCAAGTACTAACATCGTAACTGTCAGTTTTGAAAGAGATTGAGCTTGAGAAATGGCAAAATTACACTTCCAAAATGTAATTCTTCAACATCTGTTCTATTCTCCATGATTTAAAAAAAATCAGATTATTTCTTCATAGCTTTTATTATAGACTCTGTTATTTATTGTTGCTTATTTGATTAATCACAATGTCCTCCATGAGTCCAAGTTCAATGAAAGCAGAAACTATTTAGCTCACTCCCCAGTACCTAGCCCAATACTTGCTTTATAGTAGGTTTCAATAAATATTTCCTGAATTAATAAATGTATGTTTCTTTTAAGAAGACTTTGGTCAGATTTCTTTCTGTGCAAAGGCTTTGAAATTTGTCTCATGTCTTGTAAAGTAAAACACCTCGTGTGAATTTGTCACAGAATCAAAAAATACATGTACAACCCTATAAGTCTGAGTTATCCTTAAACTCCCAATTGGAGCATAATCTTACAACTTCCTAGTTATAATAGCTGCATCTATTACACTCTTTGTGACAACTCTAGGAGGTGGGTATTGTTATTACCTCGTTATACAGAAGGGGAAATTGAGGCTCAGAAGGGCTTAATCTCGGTCTCTAGATTCTAAGCCACTTGCTTTCATGCCACTCTTTTTATGCAACATCTTGTTATCTTTCTTTAAAAGTGTTTTTTTCTCTGTGTCCTTCTGAGAACCTTTTGTACAAAGAGCATTAAAAGATGTAATGGAAAAGGAATGAGCTTTAAAAATCAAGTTATTAAAGAAAGGGAATGTGTAATGTCATAATGGAGTGGCTTCTTAAAGATATTTACACGCATTTTGAATATGCCATTTGAAAAATGTGTCTTTTCTCAATGCAAATACATGAACAACCTTTCAAAATAGCATCATTATTGCCTGATCTTAGGTTATATTCTTTCAAATATAAATGGATGTCACA
Organism: Bos indicus x Bos taurus; assembly: GCF_003369695.1. NCBI lineage: Eukaryota > Metazoa > Chordata > Mammalia > Artiodactyla > Bovidae > Bos > Bos indicus x Bos taurus. The sequence goes on from NC_040092.1 coordinate 67,563,828, forward strand.
ATAACTGAGAGAAGTAGCTGGTTCTACAATAAAACAGGTTTAAAAATAAGGAATAAGAAATAACAATTTGACTAGCGTGGTAAAAAAGATGTTTTAAACAGTTTTGTAAAGGTAAAGGAGGGAGATTTTGTCTAGAAGTCAGTGAATAATTTCTACACTGGAGCATGGAAAAGGTTCTTGAGATATATTTTAATCTGAAAGCTCTCTGCCTCTTATTTTGTCAATTCCTCTAATTGAATGGGTAGAATGTGTAAAAGGTTTTTCATGGGGTTCAGAGGAACATAGTGTAAGTTTTCTGAATTTTACAAAAGCAGGGTAATTTTTATTACTTTTCTTAAGGTTATTGGTATTTCAGAAAGACACCTATCCTGATACTGTTTCGCCTCTCATAATTGAGAACCGCAGTGGCTTGCTTTAAGAACTTGGTCGGCAACGGACACAGTGACCACCCACTCAGAGTTCACAGCAAATGCTTAGTAAAAACGGATGTTGCGATTGCCCTCAGTAAGCACCGGGCTGAGAGGTGTCAGAGACAATTGATCTGCGTTCCTTCTGCCCCTCCTCTTCCCTGGCTCCGCCCCACCTTTGACCTCAGGAACTAAATCGAGATTCTTTCTGCTGGCTCATGGCAGGAGGGTGCCAGTAATGAAGTAACAAAGTATTAGCTGATAACATTAAGGCAACAGCTCCCCTGGACTTCCGCCGGCAGCCAGTACAGCTGGGGCTTGGACAACGGCCAGGGAGGCCACGGCGGGCCTGCCCCGCGGAGAAACAGACCCCCGGGACCACGTGTCCCAGAGGGAAATGAGGCAGGGAAGTAATTCAGCCTTGAGAGCCAACTCTGATCTCGTCACCAAGAAGAAGGTAGGGAATAAGATGAGAACTAGATTTTAGAGTGACATACTGGTTATTTACTAATACTGAAGGAACAGTGGGGAAGGAATTGCACACACTTAATGAAAAATACCTGTTACTGGCCCCCCTGCACTGCCTCTGGATGTGGCTTAGGGGCATCCTCTGTCTGGCCTAAAGAGTGCTCATCTACTCAAAAACATGTAGCCGTTGAGCAGAAAGTACAGAAACCTGAGTTCCTTTCTTTCCTTGTCACATGAAATACATTTTTTTATTCTTTTAGAAGAAGATAATATAATAGCAATATAAACATTATAATTTTTTTAAAAACCATATAAATGCCATAACTGGAACAAAACTTCAGTTTTGAACATTACCTCCCACGTGAATAGTTCGAATATAGTTGCACACATAGTGTGTTTATACAGAGATACTGTGCAGAAATATTTAACAATAAATAAATCCACCCACTTGAACAAAAACCTGTTCTTTGATCTGTTGACTGAAATTTACTACATATTAATACACTGCCAAATCCTTTATGTCACAAGTTCTGCCTGAACTCTTCTATTCCTCTTTCCTTCCAGGAATGCCGGATCCTACAGGACCGTAGAGGCTGTGCTTGACTTTTGGACTGGTGCTGTCAGTGGAATTTTAGTTCGTAAACTAAACTTTATACACAGCTAGACTAAACAGAGCAATTAGAAGCACTGGGCCTTTGGGTTGTCCCAGCTTTCCATGTGGCTTCAGGTTCTACCACATCATTAACATTTCTCCTTTTGACATGAGGGATTGACTCCTCCTTCTCAAACACTCTCCTGACTCCACATCCTCCTGGGGCCCCTCCTACTTCTCCAGCCACCCTTCCTCAGGCTTCTTTGATGACTTCTCTTCATTTTTATTTTATTTTTATTTTATATTGGAGTGCAGTTGATGAACAATGTTGCATTATTTTCCGGTGTACAACAAAGTGATTCAACTATGCATACACATGTATCTGCTGCTGCTGCTAAGTCGCTTCAGTCGTGTCCAACTCTGTGCGACCCCATAGACGGCAGCCCGCCAGGCTCCTCCATCCATGGGATTTTCCAGGCAAGAGTACTGGAGTGGGGTGCCATTGCCTTTTCCGACACACGTACCTATTCTTTTTCAAATTATTTTCCCATTTAGGTTGTTACATAGTATTGATCAGAGTTCCCTGTGCTATGCAGTAGATCCTTGTTGGTTATCTATTTTAAATATAGCAGTGTACACATGTCAAACCTAAACTCCCAATCTCTCTCTCTCTCTCCTCCTCTTTAAAGGTTGGAGTTTTCCAAGGTTCAATTTGGAGCCCTAATTTTTTCAATATCCTCTCCCTAGGGCAGGTCATCGATTTCCATGGTTTAAATACTTCCCCAATCCTCTCCTCGAAGCTCCCATACATTCACCTGACTAATCAAACTGCCTCCTTTCTATTTCCCTTGTTTAACTGAAGATTGAATATGCTGGTAGAAATAATTACAGATGAATCTTAGAGCACGTCAGCCCTTAAGAATTCAAAACTTTCCTCACGGACACCTCCAACTCAGCATCTCCCAAATAGAACTCTTGACTCAACCCAATGCCCACCCAGAACGCTCCCTCTCCTCATTCCCCTCCATCTCATTGAGCGGGACCACCCTCCTTCAGATACTAAATCAAAAATGCGCTGTAGACCTTCCCTACTCCCTTCTCCTTTCTCTCACTTTCAAAGAAAGCTGCCATTTCTCCTTCCTTGACTATTTCTCATCTTCAGCAATTTCTCTCCAGCTGTAAGTCATTCTCTGCTCTTTCCTGGATCACTGGAACAGCGTCCTGACTTCCCTGTTCCCACTCTTGCTTCCTGCTGAAAGAGTGACTCGCTGACTTGTTTTCGGCTGTGTGGGGCCTTAGCTGTGGCACTTGGGCTCAGTAGTTGTGAACTTGGTTGCCCCACGACATGAAGGATCTCAGTTCCCTGATCAGGTATTGAAACGGCATCCACAGCATCGCAAGGCAGGTTCTTAAACCACTGGACCACCAGGGAAGTCCCCAGAGTAATTTCTTAAAAACACAGATCTAATTATGATACACGACCATTTGGAAACCATAAAGAATCAGGTTTCCACTAAAACGTAGACTTCTTTCATGGCCTACGTTACCTGGCCTCTTCCCCTTTCCTATGTTATCCACTTGTTCTCCTGCTGTCAGCCTCACTGAAGTCCTTTCTCTAACTAAATATGCAACCCCTTTTCTGCTTCAAGGCCTTGCACTTGCTGCTCCTTCTGCTTGGGACACTGCGCCTCTACTGGGCTTGTGTACCTTCTGTTCATTCTTCAGTCCTCAGCTTCAGGGCGACCTCTTCTGAGAGGCCTCCCTCTACACACACACACACCGTTAGTATCCCACTGCACCTTCCCATTTATACCATATTTAACTGTGCATTTTCTCCTCATCCGCTTATGGACCATCAGCTAATTCTGTCACCTATCTTTTCAGCAGTTAATAGTATGTTAATATTTTTTGAAAGAACAATGTATAAAATGTGAACAGGGGAAGGCTATTTTTAAAAAATTTTATTGGAGTATAGTTGTTTTACAATGTTGTATTAGTTTCTGCTGTTGGAGAAGACTCTTGAGAGTCCCTTGGACTGCAAGGAGATCCAACCAGTCCATTCTAAAGGAGATCAGCCCTGGGATTTCTTTGGAAGGAATGATATTGAAGCTGAAACTCCAATCCTTTGGCCACCTGATGTGAAGAGCTGACTCATTTGAAAAGACTCTGATGCTGGGAGGGATTGGGGGCAGGAGGCAAAGGGGACGACAGAGGATGAGATGGCTGGATGGCATCACCGACTCGATGGACGTGAGTTTGAATGAACTCCAGGAGATGGTGATGGACAGGGAGGCCTGACGTGCTGCAGTCCATGGGGTTGCAAAGAGTCAGACACAACTGAGCGACTGATCTGAACTGAACTGAACTATAACAAAATGAGTCGGTTATACATATACATCCATCCCCTCTTTCTCGGATTCCCTTCCCATCTATGTTACCACAAAGCACTGAATACAGTTCGCTGTGCTATACAATAGGTAGGGAGGACTGTTTAAACTTCCAAAGATGTTTAGAAGTCTCCACTGTTTGGAGCCCTTAGATGTATAATTGTTTGAGACTGTAAGTCACTAAGATGATTTTAAGTAACAGTGCTCGCCACAAACTAACCTACAAGGCGACAGAGTTGTTGATTTGTATATTTGTTGGGAATGTTTAATTGAAGATCAAGAATGTTGGTGGAAATGGTCACTGAAGAGTCGATCAAAGCTCATGAAAGGGGACTCACCTGGTGGTCCAGTGGGTAAGACTCCAAGCTCCCAGTGCAGGGCCCCAGGTTTGATCCTTGATGGGGGAACTAGATCCCACACACTGCAACCAAGACCACGCAAAGCAATGAAGACCCAGGGCAACCAAAATTAACAACAAAGCGCATGACTGTCCGTAAGGATTCAGAACTCTCCTCTGCTGGTGCTTATGGGAAGAGATAATGTCCAGAAAGGTGTTAGCCAAGGCTGCTCTTGGTCCATTATCAGTCGTAAAAAAGAAATCATTTGATCTGACAAGTGACAGGAATGGATTGAGATAAAATATCCAAACATCTGGGATTCTCTCAGAGTTGAGGATCCTTTCCTGGTTTATGAAGAATGCATTTTCTACAAACGTCTGGTTTATAACTCCCTTGAATGTTGTAAAGATTAGTCTGTGTTAGTAAAGAGCTTTTGAAATAAAAAGCGATGTAAAGCAAAAAATAAAATAAAAACAAAATCTGGTTTGAATTCCTTCGTTTTGAGAAATTGGTAAGCAGTTTAAAAATCACATAGTGTGAATTAGCCAGTCTATTTGAATAGTTTGAAGGAAAGCAGTCTTCAGTAAGTGACATGATGGAACTCTACACTATTCTTTTATTTAATAAAAATAAGTGTGCAAAATTTTGATTGTCCATTATTATGGTAGAAATGGACAGGGATATATTTACCACTTGAATGAATTAGGTATCTGTGGTAATAGCAGTAGATTAGCATGTATCTGCTATACGCAGGAGTGGCTTCCCAGGCGGCGCTAGTTATCAAGAACCTGCCTACCATTGCCGGAGACATAAGAGACGTGGGTTTGATTCAGGAAGACGCAGGTTTGGGTCAGGAAGATCCCCTGGAGAAGAGCATGGCAACCTACTCCAGTATTCTTGCCTGGAGAATCCCATAGACAGAGGAGCCTGGTGGGCTTCAGTCCACAGGGTCTCAGAAAGCCGGACACGACTGAAGTGACTGAGCAGGCACACAGAGACTGGTGAAGGAAGGAAATCGGTCAGATTCAACACTGAGGCTGGGGAACGCTGGGCTGAGACACCAAGCGGGCCTTCCAGAGCCTCTCAACTTTTCCTTTTTTTATTGGAGTGTAGTTGATTTACAAAGCTGTGTTTGTTTCTGTGGTACAACAAAGTGAATCCGTCACACACATAGATACACGCACTGGTTTTTTGGATTCTTTTCTCATATAGGTCATTACAGAGTATTGAGTAGAGTTCCCTGTGCTCTACCATGGGCCCTTGTTAATTACCTATTTTATATATAGTAGTGTGTATACGACAATCCTATCCCCCAATTTATCCCTCCCCGTTCCCCCTCCACGTAATCATAGGTTCATTTTCTACATCTGTGACTCTATTTCTGTCTTATAAATAAATGCACTATTTTCACTGTTTTTTTAAATTCCACATGTAAGCAATATCGTATGATATTTGTCTTTCTCAGCCTTCCGTTTAAATGAAATAATCCCCACAGCAGAAGGGCGCGTGTGCCTGTGTGTGGTGCACGAAAAGCTGTCACCCCAGGGAACAAAGACGTCCAGACCAAGAACACGAGCTGAGCGGAGCCTACAAAGGGCAGGCCAAGAGCAAACCCAGGCTGTTCTCACCCTTCAGGGACATCTGAGCAGGAGAGGAGATTTGTTTTAAGGTAGGACTAAAACTAGAAGTTGTAAACATCCTCTCTGCTTCTCTGAGAGCTCAGGGGAACAGCTGAACACAGAGCAGAGAATGAGCCGCGAACGAGGGGCAGAGGAGAATTTCCTGGATAACAGGTGGCCCTGCAGGCTCTTGCGGTGCGTGTGCTGCCGGAGGAAACACTTGCCTTCTGCTCCACACGTAGGCTTACTGGCCCATGACAGAAATACGGCTGACAGAGATTCTGCTCTTAAAGGAGCACTTTGGGCAACTGCAGGTGGAAAAAGAAAATTAATGAAATGTCTTCATGCAAGGAAATAACCATTTTGACAATGACAAGCACGGATGAGGAACGGCATGAAGCCTGGTCAGGGATTACTTAATGAAAACATCCAGGGCAAGAAAAGGAGAAGAGGCTGCCAGGTCACAGACACAGTGACCTCAGTGTGATCCTCCCCAAGGAGGGATTTAAAGTTAACCCCAGAACCGTTCGGGATATTTTTGTATGTTCCTACACATTTTGATTGGGTCAACTATTTGTGTCAACCATTGGGTTGAGTATTTGGTTACCTCTATATTGTTAGTTGCCAGAGTATGAGCTCAATCAATCTCAACTTATTGTGGGGGGAGGTCTTTATAAAAGAACTGAATTAAAAAAAAAAAAACAACCTGAGGCTTTGTTAAAGAAAGAAACTGTCCTCCACAATGCCAATTTTAATGCAATTGAGGTTCCAGAGTCGGCAGGCCATGTCAGCACCATCCCTTAGACTCTGTGCGGTCCACAACTTTTTGGCACCAGGGACCAGTTTCATGAAAGACAATTTTTCCATGCATGGGGGTGAGGGCATGGTTTCAGGATGATTCAAGCACATTACACTTATTGCACATTTTGTTTCTGTCATTATATCAGCTCCACCTCAGATCCTCTGGTATTAGATCCCAGAGGTTGGAGACCCCTCCCCTAGAGAACAGGAGTAGGAGGGCCTTGTTCCTGTCAAGGTGAGCTTTATTCCACACTTGCAGAACTGGATGTGAATGGAGCAATGATCCTAAAGAGAGGGGTTGAAGAAATAAGGAAAAGGACCAATAGCAGGTTCTTACTTTGCCACCTCCCTGACGTTCATCTTTTATCTTTTCAAAGACTGTGTTTGTTCACCAGGTTGCAGCCTCTCCAGACCACTGGTCGCCGCTGCTGGGGATGGCTCTGAAGGTATCGCCATTCATTCCGAGGACTGGTGACTGAGGTGAAAGTCAGGACACTGGACTGGACTTCATGGTCTGTCCTGGCAACCAGCTGAGTGACCTGCTCAAGTCTCCTGATTGGGTCACAGCGCTCCGTGGTCTAATCCTGCAGACAGCATTCTCCCCCTCAGACCCAGAACCTTCTCTGGCTTGACTCTACCCACCCTTACTTTCTGTGGCTCCTCGACTCCTAAACTCACCCAGAGATCCTCTTGTGGGCCTGTTTACAAGAAAGTCTCTCTCAGCGGCAAAGGACTTCAGACATTTCTCTGCTCCACGTATGTTCCCTCCCCCCATACCTACCTATCCAAGTCCAGTGCCTCTGAGGCCAAGTCAAATCCTGAGCTCACATGGAACCCCCATGAGAACCTCTCAGCACTATTTCCTCTGTCCTCCAGAGTGATTCATGTGTCTCTCCTGCCTCTCCTTGGTTGTGGTTCCTCAAAGGAGAGATCAACTCCTCTGTGCCACAGCCCATAAGAGAGTGCCTTGTTGAGTCTACTGAATTGCTTTGAATGAAATCATTCTAAACTTTTATTAAACAATATCACTGGGATATGTGTAAAAGAACTTCTGTTTAGGTTATTTAATATATAGAGAGCTCATTCTGTTTAGTGTTTTAAAAAAATTCTTTGTTGAAAGCCTTATTGTATAGCACAATGAACCATACTCAATAGTGCAATAACTTATAAGGGGAAAGAATTTGAAATAGTATATATGTGTGTGTGTGTGTGTGTGTACATGTACATATATATATAAAACTGAATCACTTCGCTATATGCTTGAAACTAACACAGTGTTGTGAATCAGCTATGGAAAGTGACAGTGAAGTCGCTCAGTCGTGTCCGACTCTTTGTGACCCCATGGACTGTAGCCCACCAGGCTCCTCTGTCCATGGGATTCTCCAGGCAAGAGTACTGGAGTGGGTTGTCATTTCCTTCTCCAGGGGATCTTCCCGACCCAGGGACTGAATCCGGGTCTCCCGCAGGCAGATACTTTACCCTCTGAGCCACCAGGGAAGCCCCGAATAGTTGATTGAAATCAACTATACTTCAATAAAAATTCCTTTGAGATATAATTCACATACTATACAATTCACCTATTTAAAGTGTACAATTCAGTGTTTTTAGTATATTTACAGGGTTGTTCTATCATCCCCACCATCTAATTTTAGAACAGTTTTATCTCTCCAAAAAGAAACCCTGTGCCCATTAACTATCACTCCCACCCCCTTCTTCCTCCAGCCCCTGGCTACTGCTAATCAACATTCTGTCTCTATAGATTTTCCTATCCTGGACGTTTTACTTGTACGGAATGATAAAATATATGGTGCTTTGTGATCTAGTCTTATGTCATTGAAACATTCAGAGATTTTCCTTTTTAAAAAGATAGGCAAAAATAAATAAATAAATAAAGATCAGCTCCTTTAAATAAACCTCAGGCAAGATCCACCCTGGAAGGGAGAAATCATCAATCAGGCAGGAGGAACACTGAATGACGTTTTTAAGGCTATTTATATTTCACAGCAAATAGCAACACCATCACACAAATAAACGACTCTTACTGACGGGGAAGACGCTTTTGTTGTTGTTCAGTCGCTAAGTCACGTCCGGCTCTTTGTGATCCCATGGACTGCAGCATGACTGGCTTCCCTATCCTTCATCATCTCCCAGAATTTGTTCAAAGTCCTGTCCATTGAGTGAGTGATGCTATCTAACCATCTCATCCTCTGTCGTCCCCTTCTCCTTTTGCCTTCGGTCTTTCTCAGAATCAGAGTCTTTTCCAATGAGTCTGCTCTTCGCATCAGGTGGCCAAAGTATGGGAGCTTCAGCTTCAGCAGTAGTCCTTCCAATGAATAATCAGGTTGATTTTCTTTTGGATTGACTGGTTTGATCTCCTTGCAGTCCAGGGGACTCTCAAGAGTCCTCCAGCACCACAATTTGAAAGTATCAATTCTTCAGCGCTCGGCCTTCTTCATGGACCAACTGGAAGACACTTCAGGCGAATGTAAAGCATCACGCTGTCCTCTGCCAAGACTGGCTCTCGTCTCTGGAGTCTGCAGATCCTCCAGCATACCCTGCCTGGAGCTTTTGAGAAAGGCCTAAAATTGACTATATACCTTTTCACGAATAGGATGATGTGCAGTTTTTCAATAATGAATAAAGCTTCCTTCATCATATTAAAGAAACAAGTGTAAACCTTTATTACTAGCTTCATGAATCCCAAGATGCACATTTTCTCACATCTAAAGATTCTTTCAGTTGGGGTGTACCTTGTGGCAGTGGTGAAGAAGCTGTCTTTGCTGGCACAAGCACAAACCTGTCACAGCTGTTCATGGGGCATCTCAATTGAGAGGTGTGCCTGGTTGTCACCACCTATGCTGAGTCCCCAGGCCACTTACAATGTCTTCAGAAATTCCCTCTATGATTTGACAGTAGCATTCTACATAACCATGGCTCCCGACCACACAGAGGGTGACGTTACATGAAGAAACACAGATATTGTTGATTGAGGATTAAAAAGTGATTCAGAAGACTCTGTAGGCAAAAAAGTTTTAGGAACACGCTAACCTGCTATTTTTCTTTTTATATATGCACAAGAATAACATGTGACTTTTTAAAGAAATCTGGGTCTGAGTATGTCTAAAGGAGCATTTCCAAACCGATTTTTTTAAGCTTGTGTCAGAGTTTAATTAGCAGGTATTTGTTTCTTTCTTAATGGTACATAAAATAATGATACATTTTACAATCTGAAATTGTTTCATAAATTCCATCTGTTCCTGTTGTGTTAGCCCATTCCATTCCATATCTTTTTGAACGAGAGGAGAGTTTGAGAAACGGACCGAGTTCTTGGCCAGCCAGCGGCGCTAGAAGAATGAGTCTTATGTAGGAACTTTGCAGGTGGCTTCTCATGCCCCCGTGCTTGTACACAGAGCAACAACAAAAATCCTGCTAGAGACATGCAAGCCAGGATGCACAAGATCCAAGTGGGCTTTTAGTTTTCAGAGTGCTGGCCGGCAGCCTGGAGACGCTCTATAAGCTCCCGGAATCCTCCAGAGGATTGCAGAAGTCCATAAACTACAGGCTGACATCATCCTTGTCTGGGCAAAGACAGGCCAGCCGCCACCCAAGCACAGCCTTTCAGAATCTCTAATGAATTAATCACCGTAAAGCAGAGCGGGAGAGGAACCAGCTCACGCTGACACCCCTCCTCAGCCCAGCTTCCACCTCCCAGCCACCAATTAACTTTACAGTCGCATCTGCCTCTCCTGCCAAGCTCTCCCATGAAGGAATTTATCACCTTCTGTTCTGCTTTTCTTCCTAAATGTGATTCAGAAACCAACAGTATCATTTAAAAAGGCACTTTCAGCCAATCCAATTATGCTCCCAAGCACCTTTCCATGGAATGAGAGAGCTCTTCTGAGTTTCCTTTTGTGGCCTTATTAACGATGCTGGCGCAGAAGCTCACTGCTAACTGGGGCCAAGGATAATAAGAAACACTTGTTCTGTGCTGGGCACTGTTCTGAGGGCTTCGTACATGTTACCTCATCTAATTCTCACGAGAATCCTGTGAGGCAAGGACACATGTCATGGATGAGGAAACCGAGGCACCCAGCTCCAGACAGAAGAGATGAGGGTTGAGCCCAAGCAAGGGGCCCCAGAGTCCATGCTTCTTCTTTTTCTGTTTTTGGCTGTGCCTTGTGGCATGTGCCCTGTACGGTTTGATTTGCCACATAATAACATTCTAATGCGGGGAAGGCGATGGCACCCCACTCCAGCACTCTTGCCTGGAAAATCATGGACGGAGGAGCCTGGTAGGCTGCACTCCATGGGGTCGCTAGAGTTGGACACCACTGAGCGACTCCACTTTCACTTTCCACTTTCATGCACTGGAGAAGGAAATGGCAACCCACTCCAGTGTTCTTCCCTGGAGAATCCTAGGGACAGGGGAGCCTGATGGGCTGCAGTCCGTGGGGTCACGAAGAGTCAGACACGACTGAGCGACTTCCCTTTCCCTTTCCCTTTGTGGCATGTGGGATCTTGGTTCCCTGGGCAGGGATCAAACCTGTGCCCCCTGCATTGAAAGTGCAGAGTCTTAGCCACTGGACCGCCAGGGAAGTCCCCAGAGTCCACACTTCTGAAACATAATCAAATTCCTCTTTGTCTTTTTGTAAGCAAAGAATGGGAGGCTTTGCTGGTCCTGTGGTTTTCACACCTTTAAAATCTGTCTTCCTTAGAACTCAATATATAAAGGACACCACCAGGGATGCCCTGCTTGAGAGAGAGGCAAGGCCCTGTAGGCACTGGCCCAGTCTGGCCTGCGTCCAACCCCTGAGGTGGCCTGGGGCATTTCCTGGGACCCCAGGGCTTCTGGAAAACCTCGATCTCAAGGCCTCTATTATAGACAAGTTACCCAAGATCTCAGGGGAGACACTCCCTGCCCCAGGCGGCGAAGCGTGTCTCAGGCAGACGGTGGGCCAGCCCTGCGCTCCTGCCGGGCTCCCGGCTTGCTGCCCCCCGGGCGAGCTGCCTCCGCATGTCAGTTAGCGCTGGCCTTGCTGCTCTTTATATGAGGACAGATGTGCTCATCGCGTAGAGTTCAAGTGTGAGCAATGCGGTCATCCTGCTCCTACTTAGCAATCCTTTCTCTGGAAAGATCTGGGGCAGATGCTCAGAGACTTAAACATGACCTCCCAGACAGCAGTGGCGGGCTTGCAGGGCAGTACCCCAGAGCAGGGCAGTACCCCAGAGCAGAGCGGTACCCCAGAGCAGGCCAGCAGGATAACTCTGCTCTGGACTTCATCTCAATTGGTCTTATCTTCAGCAAATATTTTTTTTAGAATAAGTGGTTTGTGTCTGTGTGTGTTTTTTTTTTCTTAAGATTTTTTGATGTGGACCATTTTTCTAAAGTCTTTATTGAATTCGTACAGTCCTCTTTGTGGCCACAAGGCGTGTGTGATCTTAGCTCCCTGATCAGGGATCAGACCTGCTCTCCTTGAAGTAGAAGGCGAAGAAGTCTTAACCACTGGACCGCCAGGGAAGTCCCTTCAAGGGAATTTCTTGTCTGGCTGTTACTATTATTTCATCCCAGATTTTGTTTGGAAGTCTAGCCTTCTGACCTATCCCTGCTGCTGCTGCTGCTGCTAAGTTGCTTCAGTCGTGTCCAACTCTGTGCGACCCCATAGATGGCAGCCCACCAGGCTCCCCTGTCCCTGGGATTCTCCAGGCAAGAACACTGGAGTGGGTGACCTGTCCCTAATAAGATGCTAATACTGCAGTCACTTCAGTCATATCTGACTCTTTGTGACCCCATGGACTGTAGCCCGTCAGGCTCCTCTGTCCGTGGGATTCTCTACGCAAGAGTACTGGAGTGGGTTGCCAGGGGATCATCCCAACCCGGGGATCACACGCTTGTGTCTCACGTCTCCTGCATTGGCAGGTGGGCTCTTTACCACTAGTGCCACCTGCGAAGTCCCTAGTAAGATCAGGGACAGAAATCCAAAACCACCAGAGACACTGTGAAGGACTCATTCACGTTGATAGTATCTCCTTTTCTGGGAGTATAAATCCTCAACTTCTTCTGTATGGATCACTTTGTATTTGCAGAGAGCCCACAAAGCATCATTGTTTGTGAAAGCGTTGCTGCTTGAAAATGAATCTGTGTCCTTTCCTTGAAAATAAATCTGGTCCTTCCTTCACAGCAGGCACTATCAAGACCTTTCCCTAGGGCTCAATCCAGACAGATGGAATCATTGGCCATGAAGTAATAGTAACACACAATTACCTCTCTGTATTTTTAAGTTCATAGAGGAATGATTCTTTGATTGCAACACTTTCTTTTGTGTTAACTGAACATTTGCCACCTGACCTGGTCGTATAACAATTTTTTCAGAACTCTGATTATGTGCATAAAAAATGCAGCCCTGTACCCCTTTCTGGCTTTCTCTGATACTGTTTCGATAACTTCGGGAGTATAATACATTTACATGAGTGAGTGAAAGGTGTTCAGTTGTGTCCGACTCTTTGCAAAGCCATGGAATGTAGCCTCCCAGGCTCTGCTGTCCATGGAATTCTCCACCCAAGAATACTGGAGTGGGTAGCCATTCCCTTCTCCAGTGGATCTTCCTGATCCAGGGATGGAACTCTGGTTTCCCGCATCGTGTAGGATAGAATTTAAAAGAAAAAAAAGAAATTCAGTTTTTGCTCCATACAGATTTTAAAAGTTATATTTTCCTCTCTGTGAATAGATACATTATGTTTGCTGCTGCTGCTTTTGCTAAGTCGCTTCAGTCGTGTCCGACTCTTTAGTCGGATGCAATTACAGTATTACCTTCTGCAACTTCAGGCATCTTCAGATATGTCTGTCTTCATCTTTTTTATCCTTGGCCAAATTATTTACACTCACACTTAATTCTCCCTGGAAAGAATGCCGTATTAATCATTAAGAAATATGAATTCCCTCTCATTCTGGCTTGAGATTGGGGAGCTTTGAGCCATAACTTGGAAAATTGTGGGCAAAGTGAGCTGCTCAGTTTTGGAAGACATGATCATGTAGGAGGACAATCCCTCGACTTCATGTCGAGGTGGTTGTCTTCTTGGCCCTCGCTCAAACCTTGAGTCAGTAGTCTGGAGCTGAGAACAGCAGTGAGTAAACATTTTTTGTCTGGATGCAACCAAGTGTAAAAGGAAAAAAAAATACCATCCTTCATAAGATATGCTACTAACAATAAATACTATTAGAATTGCCTCATTTCTTCCAATCATTCTTAATGCAATGCCTCTTAAGTGGAGCATTTTCAAAATACAGATGTACAGTTTCCACTTAAGACCTACTAGGTCAGAATCTTTGGGGATGTGACCAAGCAGTGTGTCAAAAAACTTCACAATATTTTTTTTTCTTTTTTTTTGCTCTGCCTACCTAATTGGCTAAGAATGACTTTTTTCAAATGGTTTATTTTTGTATTGTAATTTTAAAATTTTGCAATGTACAACATGGTGACTATAACACTGCTATGTGATACATAGAAAAACTGTTAAGAGAATAAATCCCAAGTTATCACAAGGAGAAATGTTTCCCTTTCTGCTCATTTCTTTCAATTGTATCTATATGAGAAGATGGATGTTAGCCAAACCTATGGTGGTAATCGTTTTGCAATATATGTAAATCAAACCATCATGCTGTAAGCCTTAAACTTCATATGGTAATGCATGACAATTTATTTCTCAATAAAACTGGAAAAAGTTTAAAGCCAAATTTAAAGTTCCAAGAGGAATGTTTTACAATGTTTTATTGATTTCACTAATGGCAAAATTAATTTGGCTGGTTAAAATGGCGCAATTCCAAAGGATGATTTGAAGGGTAAAGTTGACAGCAAATGATACTTGAGGGAAGGCAGATGAAAAGTTGGGGGATTTCACTAAGTTTCAGTTTGAAGGCAGCACTGTCGGTGGGGGTTAAAAACTCTTACCACCTGCTGCTGGCTGTGTGCGGTGACTTGGTCCCAAGCCAGCAGCAGACAGGTGGAGAGGCCTCTCCATCACCAGATACTGACATGGCCGGGCCACCAGCGGCAGTCTTGAGTGTGGAGGCCAAGCCCTGGGTGGGCTCAGCAGGGCCTCTGCCCCGTGGGAGGGCCTCTCTCCTGGGAGGACCTCTGAAGCCTTGGGGCCTGCCAACTGTCCATGGTGTGGGCCTCCCAAAGCTGCTGTCCCCAGAGTATCAGTGGTGCAAGGATGAGAAGTGGTTCAACAAAGTATAAAAGGTAGGTTGGGCTGTACCAAATGGAGGGTAATATATTGTAATTTCATGTCTACGAAGTCATTTCACACAAAGAGCATTTTCTCCTGGGGGAAACGATACCCTTTCAAAATGGCAAAGCCTAAAATAAGAAGGACTCACAATAGGCTAAATTTACTTTGAGGTATGGTTTTCTTTAACCATAGATGCAGAGGCCCATCGTGAGTAGCTTGTAAAATCCACCACCGTGAGCATTCATGCATTGGCTCTGCTGATTGTACAAATACATAGTAATGCACTGCCTCTCCAGGGGCAGGCTGCAGCCTGACGTTTGCACAGCCAGCAGAAACAATTTCTTGCAGGAGATAGACTTCCATTGTTTAGCAGTATGCCTTCCAAGGGGGCTGCACCCTCAGCCACACACGACGTGGCTGCCCTCCGCCTGGCTGCCTCCCTTCAAATTAATGGGCAGCTAGCAGATAATCAATGCCTTTTATACAAGATGGCAGAGGAGATTCTGTAGGTCTCTGTATTGGGAATATTTATCATGTGAGGCAGACATGAGCATTAAAAAAAAATGTTGGTTTTTCTTGATTATCAAAGTAAATCATGTTCAATACAGAAATGTTGAAAAATAGGAAACCTTGAAAAAGAAAAGAATCATTTTTAATCCATTTGAAGATAGCCATTCAAATATTTTAGTGTACTCTGCAGCCTCTTACAGAGCTAGCGTCACAGCCTGTACTCAGTTGGTAGCCTGCCTGCTGTCTCATCTAATAGAATACTGTGCGTGCTGAATGCTTGTGTGTGAAAGTGGCTCAGACGTGTCTGACTCTTTGTGACCCCATGGATATCAGCCCGTGGAATTCTCCAGGCCAGAGTACTGGAGTGGGGAGCCTTTCCCTTCTCCAGGGGGTCTTCCTAATCCAGGATTCGAACTGGGGTCTCTGCATCACAGGCAGATTCTTTACCGGCTAAGCTATAAGCTCAATATAAGCTATAAGCTCCTTTTTTTGTGTGATGATGTAAGATTTTTCAGTGAATCGCCTATGTAATTTTTAGTCTACTTTCTGATTATTTCTTTCAGGTAGATTCCTAGAAGTGGAATTTCTAGATCAAAGGATAGAAATGAACATCATGGCATTTAAACAAATGTTTTCTGGGTAAATTGGAAGACACACCATTGTGATAACTGGTTGTGTGCCGTGGTTTCTGGATCAGGGAAAAAACACCTGTCATCAGTTTTTCTCATTCAACACTTTTTTGACATAGTAACCCTATGGGTTAGGTTGGGCTTCCCTCATAGCTCAATTGGTAAAGAATCCTGCAGTGCAGGAGACCCGGGTTCAATTCCTGGGTCAGGAAGATCCCCTGGAGAAGGAAATGCAACCCACTCCAGGATTCTTGCCTGGAAAATCCCATGGACAGAGGAGCCTGACAGGCTACAGTCCGTGGGGTTGCAAGAGTCAGACACGACCTAGCAACCAAACGACTACTACGAGGGTTAGGTTAGGGTTAGGCTTAGGGGCTTCCCAAGTGGCTCTAGTGGAAAAGAACCTGCCTGTCGATGCAGGAGACATGAGATGTGGGTTCGACCCCTGGGATGGGAAAATCCCCTGGGGGAAGGCATGGCAACCCACTCCAGTATTCTTACCTGGAGGATCCCCATTGACAGACTCTACAGTCCGTAGGGTCACAGAGTCAGACACAACTGAAGTGACTTAGTGCGCACAGCACAGGGGGGTTGCTGCTTCCTCTAGGGGAGAGCTGACCGAGTGACAGGACCCAACTAGCTTCCTTTAAGGCTGCAGACTTCTCATCCCATCAACAAGATCTCTTGCTGTATGCGTTCTAGTAGGATTCAAAATGAGTCTGGCCATGACTGGAGGGTGAAAGAAGAAAGTATTTGCATCTTTATCCCCTTGTCTGCTTCTTGAAGAATTGCTATGGGTTGGCTGCATCCTTTTTAAAAATTTTATCTGCAGTCTTTAAACTCTGATAATAATAATAAAAAAAAACACATACCGTTTTCCTTTCTAACCATTTGTAGTTGTAAAATTCAGTGATATTAAGTGCGTTCACGCTATACCGTCACTATTATATATTTCAAGAACTTGTTCATCAAACACAAATTCCATACTCATTAAGCAATAACTCTTCATCATACCCTCCCCTTGGTAACCTTTATTCTACTTTTCATATCAATGAATTTGCTTCCTTTAGGTAAGTCTTAGAAGGGGAATCATCCAGTGTTTGTCCTTTTGTGTCTGGCTTATCTCACACTCTCACGCAGCAAAATGTCTTCAAGGTTCATGCCTGCCACAGCATGTACTGGAATTTCATTCCTTTTTTAAAGTTGAATAGTATTCCACTGTCTGGCTATCCCGCGTTTTATTGACCCACTCATCTGTTGTTGGGCATGTGAGTTGTTTCTGCCTTTTGGCTGCAGTGAATCATGCTGCTGTGGGCATGGCTGTGCACGGCGTGCATCCTTTCTGAAGGCTACAGATCCTGTCTGGCGGTCCTGTCCACAGAGCTACCCCCTGTTCCAGGAACACTCTCTATTCTTCACCCTCTAGGATCCCTGCTGTTGCTAGACTTGGGTTCTGCATCACGTCTGGTGGGCTTCCCTACACCCTACTCATGTTTTGGTAATTCTTCTCTTTATTAATTTTTCTTCAAATTACTCAGCTTGAGTGTGACATCTATTCCCTGCCAGATTTGACTTTCACTAAATGTGGAACTGAACTGAAATGTGGAAAATTCTGAAAGAGATGGGCATACCAGACCACCTGACCTGCCTCTTGAGAAATCTGTATGCAGGTCAGGAAGCAACAGTTAGAACTGGACATGGAACAATAGACTCGTTCCAAATAGGAAAAGATGTACATCAAGGCTGTATACTGTCACCCTGCTTATTTAACTTTTTTAACTTAAGCATGATGCAGAGTACATCATGAGAAACGCTGGGCTGGAAGAAGCACAAGCTGGAATCAAGATTGCCAGGAGAAATATCAATAACCTCAGATATGCAGATGACACCACCCTTATGGCAGAAAGTGAAGAACTAAAGAGCCTCTTGATGAATGTGAAAGAGAGTGAAAAAGTTGGCTTAAAGCTCCACATTCAGAAAAAGAAGATCATGGCATCCAGTCCCATCACTTCATGGCAAATGGATGGGGAAACAGTGGAAACAGTGGCTAAAGAACCACACTGGAGCTAAAGAACCAATACTTTGGCCACCTGATGCAAAGAGCCGACTCATTAGAAAAGACTGTGATGCTGAGAAAGGTTGAGGGCAAGAGAAGAAGGGGATGATAGAGGATGAGATGGTTGGATGGCATCACCGACTCAATGGACATGAGTTTGAGTGGGTTCCAAGAGATAGACTTTATTTTTCTGGGCTCCAAAATCACTGCAGATGGCGATTGCAGCAATGAAATTAAAAGACGCTTACTCCTTGGAAGGAAAGTTATGAACAACCTAGACAGCATATTAAAAAGCAGAGATATTACTTTGCCAACAAAGGTCCATTTAGTCAAGGCTATGGTTTTTCCAGTGGTCCTTTATGGATGTGAGTGGGACTATAAAGAAAGCTGAGTGCCAAAGAGTTGATGCTTTTGAACTGTGGTGTTGGAGAAGACTCTTGAGAGTCCCTTGGACTGCAAGGAGATCCAACCAGTCCATCCGAAAGGAGATCAGTCCTGGGTTTCCATTGGAAGGACTGATGTTGAGGCTGAAACTCCAATACTTTGGCCACCTGATGCGAAGAGCTGAATCATTGGAAAAGACCCTGATGCTGGGAGGGATTGGGGGCAGGAGGAGAAGGGGACAACAGAGGATGAGATGGTTGGATGGCATCATTGACTCGATGGACATGGGTTTGGGTGGACTCTGAGGGTTGGTGATGGACAGGGATGCCTAGCATGCTGCAGTCCATGGGGTCGCAAAGAGTCAGACACGACTGAGCGACTGAACTGAACGGAAACTTTTACTACAAACTGTCTCCACTTTAGTTCTGAAACAACTGAATACCTCTCAAAGAATACCTGGGCCTATGGCTACTAGCTACTGACAAGTCCCTGGACATTTAGAACTGCACAGATGACCACGCTCCACTCCACTTTGGTTGATTCCAAAAAACCTAGTTCTTGTTGTTCAGTCACAAAGTCGTGCCCAACTCTGTGACCCCATGAACTGCAGCACACCAGGCTTCCCTGTCTTTCACTATCTCCTGGAACCTCCTCAAAATCATGTCCATTGAGTCAGTGATGCCATCCAACCATCTCATCCTCTATCATCCCCTTCTTCTCTTGCCCTCAACCTTTCTCAGCATCAGAGTCTTTTCTAATGAGTCGGCTCTTCGCATCAGGTGGCCAAAGTATCGCTTCTTGAGCTCCAGGATCGGAGAAGGCAATGGCACCCCACTCCAGTACTCTTGCCTAGAAAATCCCATGGATGGAGGAGCCTGGTACGCTGCAGTCCATGGGGTTGCTAGAGTCGGACACGACTGAGCGACTTCACTTTCACTTTTCACTTTCATACATTGGAGAAGGAAATGGCAACCCACTCCAGTGTTCTTGCCTGGAGAATCCCAGGGATGGCGGAGCCTGGTGGGCTGCCATCTATGGGGTCGCACAGAGTTGGACATGACCGAAGCGACTTAGCAGCAGCAGCAGCAGCTCCAGCATCTGTCCTTCCAATGAATATTCAGGACTGATTTCCTTTAGGATTGACTGGTTTCATCTCTTTGCAGTCCAAGGGACTCTCAAAAGACTTCTCCAGCACCACAGTTTGAAAGCATGAATTCTTCAGTGCTCAGCCTTCTTTATGGTCCAACTCTCATATCCATACATGACTACTGAACAAACTATCACTTTGACCAGATGGACCCTTGTCAGCAAAGTGATGTCTCTGTTTTTTTAATATGCTGTCTAGGTTTGTCATAGCTTCTCTTCCAAGGAGCAAGTGTCTTTTAATTTTGTGGCTGCGGTCACCATCTGCAGTGATTTTGGGCCCAGGAAAATAAAATCTGTCACTGTTTCCACTTTTCCCCCATCTGTTTGCCATGAAGTGATGGGACTGAATGCCATGATCTTTGTTTTGTGAATGTTGAGTTTTAAGCCACCTTTTCCCACTTTCCTCTTTCACCTTCATGAAGAGTCTCTTTAGTTCCTCTTCACTTTCTGCCATTAAAGTGATATCATCTGCATATCCAAGGTTGTTGATATTTCTCATGGCAATCTTGATTCCAGCTTGTGATTCATCCAGACTGGCACTTTGCATGATGTACTCTCTACAGAAGTTAAATAAGCAGGATGACAATATACAGCCTTGTACTCCTTTTCCAATTCTGAATCAGTCCATTGTTCCATATCCGGTTCTAATTGTTGCTTCTTGACCTGCATACAGATTTCTCAGGAGGCAGGTAAGGTGGCCTGGTATTCCCATCTTTGAGAATTTTCCACAGTTTGTTGTAATCCACATAGTCAAAGGCTTTGGCATAGTCAATGAAACAGAAGTAGAAAACCTTAATTTTAAAGAAGTATCCCAGTGATTCTAATGCTGTTGGTCCAAAGTCCAACACAAACCTCTGGCAACTGGATCTCTTGTTTGCAGCCCTGAACCAGTGCAGTTCTAGGTCCACTTTAGGAATTTGGACCGACATGTTTTACCTAAAATAACTAAAGTATACTGAAATGAAGATATTTGAAAATAAATCACATTTCATTCACATGCACTTTTCTAAATTAACTTTGCTTTGTATTGGGTTGCCTTCCAAATGATCAGCTTTTTAGGAAGGGAGAACAGGGAATGATTTTCATACCAAGAAATTATCTTCCAAGCTGGCAGCATCTTGTCCATTTATCTCCAGGCACAGTCTTTTTGCACCCTAACCTTGTTATGTTCGAGATACTACAGCAGTCATAAAAGGCTAAGATTGAGAAGCTACCAGCAGGCAACCATCATACTTCCAAAAGTTGCTGAATTTGCAATAGTTCTTGTACTATATTTTCTGAGGTATACCAATCCAGCTGTCCTGAAATGTAACATTAAAAGCCATATGAGACAGCTATTAATACAATAGCATTACCAGCTTGCCTTGTCCCTCCAGGCAGACAATGGCTGCAAATTTAAGTGGTGTTCAGAGAGAAGTGGGGAGTGAAAGGCAGCTAAGAAAAATAGGCCTTATGCTCCCCAATATTGTGCCAAAGAAAACTATAAATTCAGAGTATTAGATGTTATGATATATTCTTTGCTTATCATCTCATTTTTATTCTCAGTCCTTTGGGGTGATAGTTTCAGGCAATTCATTTAATTTCCCTTGTTTTCAATTTCTTCATCTACAAAAAGGAGAGAAAATGTATTTTGCTGCCCTAGAGAGCATCCAAGATCTCAGCAAATTAAAAACGATTTAGTTTGTGAGTTCCATATTACCAATGAGGAAATGTGGTGCTGTTGCTACTGCTGCTGAGTCGCTTCAGTCATGTCCAACTCTGTTCGACCCTCTAGACGGCAGCCCACCAGGCTCCCCCGTCCCTGGGATTCTCCAGGCAAGAACAATGGAGTGGGTTGCCATTTCCTTCTCCAATGCATGAAAGTGAAAAGTGAAAGGGAAATTGCTCAGTCGTGTCCAACTCTTAGCGACCCCATGGACTGCAGCCCACCAGGCTCCTGCGTCCATGGGATTCTTCAGGCAAGAGGACTGGAGTGGAATGTGGTGCAGGAGAGTTCAAATGACAACTTTGAATTCACACTGCTGTGTAACAGCAGGGTTAAGCTTCAAATTCAGGTCTCCTGAATGTTTTTGTGTTGTTCTTGTTTGTTTTTGATATCCAAATTCATTTTTTTTATAATGGGTAGTTATTATATTTACAATAAAACTATTTATAATAGTGTTTCAGAACTAGAGTGCTGATTGAACTTTATGTTGATATAAACAATGTACAAGGATCTCTCTACAGGAGGGCCTTCCCCTTGATCCTCCCCAGATAATCACTTTTGGTTTGTTTTATATTGTTTATTGATGTATGAAAGTAAATTTCAGCTCTATTTTATTAAAGAAATTTGGTCTCAAAGTTAAATGCCTGATTTCTTTTGCCTAAATGAATACAGGATCAATTCTTTTTCTGCCCAAATTGATCCCTTTTAAAACGCATGATCTAGAGAAGGGACAGAGGAAATCTATAAGGATGATGTGGTGAAGGTCATCTTTTGGGTAGCTTTTGGCAAACTTAAGAGCCTTTTTAAGTTCAGAAACTTGATGGTAAGACTTTCTGGTTCTTATCTTAGTAGATGGGCTAAAATGAAACCAGCCAGAGGTTCAGAGGGATATAATTAGGTATAAGATAGAAGGAAAACAAGAGAGAAAGCAAGCAAAGAAGAACGGATGCTGTGAGCACTAGCTTTCCCTGGGGCTGGTGAGACAGTAGGGGTGTGGCTGACGAGGTGAGTACAGCCAGTCAACCCTGAGGTTTTAAAAAATGAAATACTTCCATCCTGAAGTGAGCTGGACAGGAGCGAGGTGCAAGGGAGGTGTGAAAAACACCGGGGCAGCCCTGTGGCATTTGGTTCAGGTCAGACACCAAAAATATCAGTAGCCCGCAGTCCTGAGCACAGCACAGGCCGCCAGATGCGAACACTCCACAGGGCTGGAAAGCACCCCTTCTGGGGACTGACAACTTTCCCCAAATTTACCTGCAAACCTTTTTTCCCCTTCATCTTTTTTTTTTTTTAATTTTAATTGTTTGGTCATGACATGAAGCATATGTGATCTTAGTTCCTCAACCAGGGATCAAACCCACATCCCTTGCTTTGGAAGTGCAGAGTCTTAACCAATGGGCCAGCAGAGAAGTTCTCCCACCTTCTTCGTTGTTGGATTTTTTTTTTTCTTCTTCTTTTTTTGCTGTTGTTCATCATGGTGTTTTGTGGAGGTTTTTCGCATCAGTTTTTATTTTTATTTATTTAGTGGCCACATCTGGCAGCATTCAGGATCTTAGTTCCCAACCAGGAATTGAACTTCTGCCCCTTGCAGTGGGAACACAGTCCTAACCACTGGACCACAGGGAAGTCCGTCCCCTTCATCTTTAAGATAAGACTTGAATCCCTAAGTTTCCTTCCTTAACTTAAAAACCAATAACCCTCATTTCCTAAGCATCTTTCTAGATTCTGCTAGAGGCTGCCCTATAACTGAGTCGGTTGCTTTCCTAATACCCTGAGTATGAACTGTTGATAAATTGAGATTCTAATGTTTAATATTTCAGTGTGATAACATTTGGAAAAAATCTTATTTGTCTTTTGAAGAACTTGATCTTAAACTACGATCATGATCATGATAGCAAGTTGCTTTTTTGAACCAGAAGTGATTTAAAAAATAGATAACTTCATTTTCAGCACATAACATACAGCTTCTGTTTATGTCAAAATCAGAAATTGGTTTCTACTGGGGGAGGAACAAAACCCTCCCTTTCACAGCAGGCAGTGGTTTAAGAAAGTGTTCTGCAGATTTTCCCAAAGCAAAAACCATACTTTCACTTCTGCAGTGTGCACAGCACCGAGCCGTCACTGAATTTGCAGTAATTTTCAAATGTGCCACACCCTGGCATCGAGTTAACAACTGGAGTCATTGGCACAGGCAGAAATCAGATCTCGTTTTTGGCAGTAGGGAACAAATGAAATACAGCAATTAGGGTCGGGACAGCTTCCCAGAAGCCAAGCGATGACTTTCACTGCAGCGTCACTGGCAGTTTCATTTCCTAAGGGTTTGGGGCTGACTGGACACCACCGTGAGTCCCCTGTGGCCAGGAACACCTGAAGCAAGAAATAAACATTCCTTATGAGCTAAGTTGCTTCAGTTCAGTTGCTCAGTCGTGTCCGACTCTTTGCTACCCCATGAATCGCAGCACGCCAGGCCTCCCTGTCCATCACCAACTCCTGAACTTCACTGACACTCACGTCCATCAAGTCAGTGATGCCATCCAGCCATCTCATCCTCTGTCGTCCCCTTCTCCTCCTGCCCCCAATCCCTCCCAGCATCAGAGTCTTTTCCAATGAGTCAACTCTTCGCATGAGGTGGCCAAAGTATTGGAGTTTCAGCTTTAGCATCAGTCCTTCCAAAGTAATCCCAGGGCTGATCTCCTTCAGAATGGACTGGTTAGATCTCCTTGCAGTCCAAGGGACTCTCAAGAGTCTTTTCCAACACCACAGTTCAAAAGCATCAATTCTTCGGCGCTCAGCTTTCTTCACAGTCCAACTCTCACATCCATACATGACCACAGGGAAAACCATAGCCTTGACTAGACTGACCTTTGTTGGCAAAGTAATGTCTCTGCTTTTGAATATGCTATCTAGGTTGGTCATAACTTTTAATTTCATGGCTGCAGTCACCGCAGTGATTTTGGAGCCCAAATAATAAAGTCTGACACTGTTTCCACTGTTTCTCCATCTATTTCCCATGAAGTTGCTTCAGTCGTGGCCAACTCTTTGCAACCCTATAGACCATAGCCCGCCAGGCTCCTCTGTCCATGGGATTTTCCAGGCTAAAATCCTGGAGTGGGTTGCCATTTCCTCCTCCAGGGGATCTTCCCAACCCAGGGATCGAACCTGGGTCTCTTGCAACTCCTGCATTGACGGGCAGGTTCTTTACCAGTAGCACCACCCAGGAAGCCCAATGTTCCTTATACTCACTCAAGTAAACTTAGCTCCTTTCATCTTCTTTCTTTAAAGGAATGTCATTTTGATTATAGCAGGGAGTAAATGGCTAGTAGAGTAAAAGTGTGTCTGTGTTGACAGGTTCCAGGGTCAGGAAGTGACAGTCCCAACGGCCAGAACCTGCCCCCTCCATTGTACAGAGGATGTTTGATGCTGGGTTTACTGTGTTGTGTCAGGACAGGGGTCTTGTTGAGAACATGGGGTAAGACTCTATCCTGGGGGATAAAGAGAGGACTTTTCTTGGCATGGGTGGGGAGGGGAATTGGTCATTGCCAGGGAAGGAGGCTGGTCCTCAGGAAGGAGCCAGAAGTGGGAGGACAGCGTGGACAGACAGGAAGGGCAGCCCCTTCTTCTCATGAGACATATTGAGACATATTCAGACATTTAGGCGTATTCTGCAGCCCTGCCCCTCTGGGGGAAGGAGTGAGGTGGCTTCCACTGCAGGGGCCACCTGGGCGCCGGGTGGCAAGGCTTGTTCTGGGAGCCAGCAGATCCTGAATCACTCTCTGCAGCTTCCATTTAGGCTTAATTTTAGCTCACTCATGGCCGTGGCTGTAAGAAATTACAGATAGCTTCGCGTGTCTTCTGGGTCAAGGGGGAGTTGTACATGATGAGGGCGTGCTCTGGTCTCAAGTGGGACGGTCCCAAAGGGCTGGTGAGTGTGGGAAGGAGAAGGTAGCATATGGGCACCAGCTCCAGTGGCACTTTTTCCTCTGCTGCCCACCTTGGAAGTAGTTTATCCCAGAGTTACGCATAGGACTCTTGAGTCAGACTTTGTGGATTTATGTCTTCCTCTGTCATTCAATGGTCGTGACCTTGGGCAGGTTAGCTGCTCTGGGCCTCAATTTCATTGTCTATGAAAGGGGCATGCAACAGGTTAGTTGTAAGGATTAAATGAGCTTATTGGATAACGTGTAAATGCTACTTCAGTGTTCACTTTTCTTTTAAGGATGCTGGTGGATTTCCTCACAACAGGGTCCTCAGGATCGCGGGTGAAATGAGCAAGCGCCTGCAGAAGGCAAGACCAAGGAGAAAAGGAGGCTGGAAAGACGAGCAGAGAAGAGGATGGTGTGGCCACCACGTGGCAATGAACAGGAAATGATGTAAAAAGACGCCCTGCACTGTCTCCTCCAGGAGAAATTGTCATGGCATGCCTGCTCCCCCCAACCTGGAGAGGACAGAGGTGAGATTTCAGCCTAGACTCAGGATCCTTGATGGTGACAGAAGGAGTTGATTCAAAGAAATCAACCCCCCCGAGATGAAAACTTCATATTTTATAGCACAGACTCTAAGGATATTTGGTGCCGCATCTCAAGGAGGAGCTGACGAAAGCCTCAGTCATAAGGAGAGTCCACTGGGCTCTGGTCTGCCGGCTGCTTCTCATGACATGTAAGATCTGAGGGTCCCCCATGGGCTTAGTTTCCTAGGGCTGCCATACAAATGCCCACAGACTGAGTGTGTTTGCTCACAACTCTGGAGGTTGGAAGTCCCAAATCAAGGGTGGCCAGGAGGTAAGAGCTGAAGTTCAGGATGAGTGACCCCCTCAGAGCATCCAGCTGCTGATGGGGCTTTCCGCAGGGCCCGAGTGTGCCAGCCACCAGGTGTCTCTGGTGAGGGCAGGATTTGCACAGAACAAGCTAAGGGCAAATGCGGCAGGGCGGGTGTTGCATAAAAAATCGTATCCTCATCTGTTTGTGCAGCCTCTCCACACCAGACTGCTTCAGTCTCCACCAGGGAATTGCAGCTCCTCAGGGCACCACAGAGAGGAAGGACAGGTCCTCTGCCCATGGACACAGCCCAGCTCCTGGCAGGAAGTATGGCCTGTTATTAGATGCAGCTGAGCAGGAGATACCAAGCCACTTTATTTTCAAACAGGCAAGAGCAGATCAGCGGCCCCTCCTTTTCATCTGGCGGGCATTTGCTTCCTGTGGCAGCACTAAGCAACTTCGCCCCTCCTGGTTGGAGGTGCCATGAGCGAACCGACTCCTCAGCACGGTGAGTCAGCTCAGATCCTGACAACTATGACCATTCCAGATGGTGAGGACATCAGTGACCATAATGACCCTTCCGGCCAGCGTCTGTAGCGGACTGTTCTCAGAACTGCAGGTGACAGACGCGAGCTTGTAGCCCGCAGAGATGTACAAGGGGTGCCTGCAGAGTCACCACCCTGATTCCACCAGCCACGGGTGGGGGTCAGTTGTTGTTATTCCTTCAGAGTCACAGCTCGCCAGAGGGGCCTGAGCCCAGCTCCAACTGTGAGAAGCAAAGAGCAATAAAAGACTCATTCAGCTGCGTAAGAAGTAGGTGCTCAGACAGGGAACGCCACTCAGTGCTCTGTGGTGACCTGAATGGGAAGGAAATCCAGAAAAGAGGGGATGCATGTGTACGTATAGCTGAATCATTCTGCTGTGTAGCAGAAACTACCGCAGCATTGTAAAGCAACCACGTTCATACATCCTGTTGCTCAGTCGTCTCCGACTCTCTGCAACAGCATGGACTGTAGCCCGCCAGGCTCCTCTGTCCATGGGATTCTCCAGGCAAGAATGCTGGAGTGGGTTGCCATTGCCTTCCCTAGAGTGTCTTTCAGACCCAGGGATGAAACCCCAGTCTCTTGTGTCTCCTGCATTGCAGGCAGATTCTTTACCATTGCGCCATCTGGGAAGCCCCAAAGCAACGATACTGTAGTAAAAAACATTTTTTAAAAAAATTAAAAGAAACAGGTGCTCAGACTGTCTTGGGGACCTTGCTGATGACAAGAAGGCTCTTGGTGGGATTCTTTGCTACTTTTACCTCAGTAGATTCACAGGCCTTAGAAGAAAAGACAGGCATCGAACATGCACATCTTTCAGTGTGAAGAAAAAAAAGCCATCTGCAGTTGCTCATGGAGACAGCAAAAAGCCCAACATATTGGCATATAGGATTTTCAGGGAAAGATATGCTAAGTTAAAGAAAAATAAAGTCAGTTTTTAGAATGTGTGCAAATGACTTCATAAAGCTGTTTGAGTGAAACAAGGCCACCCCCACCCCCAACCTGATCCGAATGTCTGGCTTCTTTGCAGAACTGTGAGCGTGTACTAAGCACAGCTGAATTTATTTTCACAATTTTCAAGCTTACATTATAAAAAATAGTACCGGGTGAAGCCTCATCATCATTATGGCAGAGCCAAGCGTTCATTTCACAATTGGTTTGTTTAAAGTTAATAGTAGATCAAGTGAGCAACTGCGAAAAAGATGATGCATTGGCTTAATTCCGTGTTGTTACAGAGCTCAGCATCCAGAGTTAATATACACACAGAGATGTTGGCAGACGGCTCCTTTTGGTAATAATACTCACTTTTATGAATGGCTCATTTATTTTTTATATGTTCCTCTTTAGCCCTGCTCTCATTTCTCCCCTCTGTGCGGAGTCTGGCTCCCAGGACTCCAGGTAGAGGAGGAAGTATAGATCTGCATTTTAATGAGGCTGGTGAGCGGGCTGCTGCTTTGCGCCACAGCAGTGAAAAACGACGAGGAAAAAAAATTAGGAAAGCTAATCCGTGGTAGAAACTGGGTTCAGAAGTGCCAGTCAGCTGGTTATTTCCTGAGTCTTCACCCTGTGCATCTTTGTAGATGTTTCAAATCCAGCCAGTGACTCATCATTACAGAGGCTCTCTCCCAGCCACTCACCTCCTGTGGGAGGAAACTTTACATGCACGAGGCATTTTATCTTTTTCATCTAATCACCCAAAGACTAAGAAGAGCCTACTTAGGGGGAAAAAAAAGTACAACCCTCAAAAGAAAATGAACTAGACCTTCACTCTGAAGGTGACTGAGCCGAGTGGAGAGGGTTGGAGAGGGGCTTGCACCACCTTTTCTTGCAATTATGTGTTAATATCAGGACCCCGAAGAGTCTGATCCTCAAGGCTGTGTTGCTCCTGTATTTTCTCTAGGCACCAGACTCTGCTTGCCCCAGATTTCTGAATGTTTGCTGCCAAGGAGGGTACGAGGCTGCCCTCTGTTATCCTCCCGAGCACGGACTCCTCTTTGATTGGTCCTCCCTCTGCGAAGTCCTCCTGCAGAACAGAAATGAGATGGGGAAAAGAGATGAGGATGAGCAAGCTGAGAAAGGGAGCTCTTGGGGTCACGAGCTACAGCGAGGGAGAGCTGAGACTCCTCAGAACAGGGGCAGAGCCAAGTGGGGAACTTCAGCTGCAAGGCCGGACTGCCCTACCTGGAATCCCGGGTCTTCCGTTTCGTAGCCATGACCCTCCATCTCTGGAAAATGACCACAGTCATAATTCCTCTTGCAGGGGGTTGCTGAAAGGCTTACATGAGTTAGTGCAGGTAGATTACTTAGAATTTTCCCTGGCATAAAGTGAGTTCTAGCCACTGTTGTTATTTCCACGCTTGTTCTAAGCAGTTCCTGATTTAAATGCCCCAAAGTGCCTGGTGGTACCTATCACCCTAGTTCAGCAATGAGAAGACCTCGTTAAGGGAAATTAGGTCTCTCCCCACTGCCTCTCTGGAGAAGGCATTGGAAACCCACTCCAGTACTCTTGCCTGGAAAATCCCATGGATGGAGGAGCCTGGTAGGCTGCAGTCCATGGGGTTGCGAAGAGTCGGACACGACTGAGCGACTTCACTTTCACTTTTCACTTTCATGCATTGGAGAAGGCAATGGCAACCCACTCCAGAGTTCTTGCCTGGAGAATCCCAGGGACGGGGGAGCCTGGTGGGCTGCTGTCTATGGGGTCGCACAGAGTCAGATATGACTGAAGCGACTTAGCAGCAGCAGCAGCAGCTGCTGCCTCTCAGATCCTTGATGAAGGGAGCTGGTCTTTGAAGGTGGTTGCTCCTGGGTGCCAAGGGACTCATGCCTGTGTTTTCCTCCTGGTGAAACACTGAAGACACCTCCTCTCCCTGGACTCAGTTGGTCATGCCTCACTTGTGCTATTATCTCCTCAAGTCTTGGGGGAATCGCTTGGCACTGTGAGGGGCTGCTAAAAATGTCCAGTATGTCAAAGCAGACCCCATTGTCGGAGCGGTGTGGGAACAGTAGGTAATGTAAGAGGCCCCCTCTGATGAAGCCCCCGCAGTGCGTGGCGGGGAGGGGAGCATTCAGCCCGGGACCACGCCACCTGCGCTTCAGAGCTCCTTTTCAGGGATGATAGGGGCCTCTCTTATTCCCTTTCATTTTTCTTCCTCCGTCTTCTCTTCCTTCTTCTTTGAGAATTTATTTGAAATATGCTTTTGAGGAAGACCCAGCACACTGAAGTGCTGGATCTCAGTAAGAGCTTACAGTGGATTCCGAAGCATGGCCCTCAGACTAACCCCTGGAAAATAATCTGGGATGCTTATTAAAACCCCTGATTCCTGGGCCCAAACCCCCTCAGGGATGAAGACTCTGGACTTGGAATTTTTAAGCAGCTGCTCAGATGCTTTTTGCGCACTGTTTAGTGAGAGAAATGCTGACTTGGAAATGGTTGAATCTAGGGTCTTGAGATTGCAGATGGGGACACTGAGGCCAGGGAAGTGAAGCGGCTGTCCCAGAGTCATCCAGCTAGTTAGTGGTAGATGCAGAAGTGGTGGGAGAGCAAACTCGGGCTGTTCTCGCCACAGAGAGGGCTTCGGGCTCTCTGGATGCGAAGCCTCCCCA